>NC_047627.2:1780000-2080000 GCF_009650485.2 Drosophila albomicans | reverse complement strand
GTATGTATATATAACACATCTGTGCATAAACAGATGTATGTATATTTATGTAAATGCATATTGTATATTGTTAGTATTTGGTTGAAATTTATGCATTGCCATTACCAAAAATGTTTAACACTAAATCAACTTTTATATAGGAACATGCGGTTTTATTTGCACTACAAACGCTTTTGTTGTTATATGCAATTAAATATTGTTGTTGTTGTTGTTGTTGCTTTAGTTGTTGTGATTGCTGTTGCCTGCCATGTCTTGTAAATATTGCACACAAAAATGCATACAGTCATCGCGTGTATGCAATCAATTTTATATTGAATTTTAATTGAACGCTGTCCCGGTTAACTTTGCAGTTTATACATGGTCCATTAATTGCTTGGGGATGGTCACCAAAAACTAAAACAACTCCCTTCCACCTCACCACAAAAAAAAAACAAGTTGAGAGCTTCAGTCGAGTGTGCTCGACTGTGAGATACCCACCAAACAGTGCGGTATTATTCTTCAAATATACCGAAAAAATACTAAAATATAATAATTTTATAAAACCAATATCTATATTTGGTATTATAATATACCAAGACGTTGAAAATGTACAAAATTGTCAACACATTTTAACTAAAGTAAGACATTGCATTTGTCTCAAAATATACTGAAAAAATAATAAAATATACCGATTAGACTTAGGCATTTTATTCGGTTCAATATTTAATAAGTAAGACATTGCGATATTATTTTCAAAATATACCAAAAAATACTAAAATATACCGAAGTCTATATATGGTATTTCAATATACAATACCGTTCAAAGTTTACCAGATCGTCAACGCTTTTTATTTGGTAAAATATTGAGGTATTATTCCTGAAATATGCCGAAAAGCTAAAGCTATAGTCAAGTGTGCTCGACTATGAGATACCCGCTCCCCATTTTAAATAATAGTAATACTATTTTAAATATGTAAGAAATTAATATTTAAAAAAATTCTAAAATATATCAAAGGTTTGGTATATCGAATTAGTATAGCAATGTATTATTACATTCAAAATAAAGCAAAAAATATACTAGATATGTTATAAGATGCTTGTTCCATACATTTGCTGCACGCACAAACTTATAATACCTTTCTTCCGTATCGGTATCGGGTATAAACAAAAAACCAACAACAATAATGAAACCTAAGACTGGGCAAACAAAATCTATGAAAAATCCATAGACCTCTAAAATAAACTTTAACGAAATGTGACAGCCAGAATGAGTGAGAAAGAGCTTTTTAAACTTAAAACTGGGAATTCGTTTCGAATTTTTACGTAAATTAAAAAGTATGTATGTACATACATAACCATATGTGCATTTTGTTTACTGCTTTCAAACGCTGAACATCATAAAATGTGCAAAACTAAAATATTTTTGTGAATAGCGTTAAACCATGTGCTGGCATATATTCGTACGTTAACGAGTTCAAGTAATAATTTTTATGAGTACGAGTAATAAAAAAGCAATAGTAATTTATGACGATTTAAATTAATGCTAAGCACAGTAAACAATAAAATAAAACCAAAAAAATAAAAAAAAAAATAATAATGGTATTTGTGTTCAACTTTAAATTGAGCGTGCAACAGATGCTATTGGTAATTAAAATAGGAATAAAATATTAATTTCAAACGTATTTATGAGATGGAGAAGCCTTTTTTTGTGTGCTCGACCAGTTGCAATTAGAATTAAAATCGAATTGGCTCGTGTCACAAAACGACAAAACTCAAAGCGATTCCTCAAAACCATAATAATAACAACAATAATAACAATAATATTACTACGACAACGACGACGACGACGACGACGAAAGCGAATTCGAGAGAACAGAGAACAGATGTCAAAAGCGACAAAAACTGGTAAAATGTGGTCAATGCACAATATGCGGACAACGTAATAGCCCACGTATTATTTATTTTATGTTATAAATAGAAGTCAAACGGGAAACAAAACCAAAAATCAAAATAAAAACAAAAACAAAAACAATAACAAGCAACAGAAACAGAAGCAGAGACCAAAAATGAAAATGAAAATGTGAAGCGCATGCAAACGGCACAAAACAGAGGAGGGAGGACTAATAGCAAAGAGAGAAAGAAAGACACAGAGAGAGAGAGAGAGGAAGAGAGTGGGAATAAGCTAAGCAAATAGCAGCTTGCAGATAAGACTAATTCAAATGAAGTGTTTTCTTCTTCTTCTGCTTCGCTAACACCCTGTAGTTAGGGCATGAAATGTCCTTATTAACACAGTTCACTGAATTTGTTAATATTTCAATTTAGTGCAATTATGGTCTTTAGATGTTAATATATTTTAACTGCATCCATAGCAATTGCATTAAATAAAGTTATAAAACTTATTTAAGTTTATATTTAGAATACGCAAGGTACTACAAGGTATTCGAATGTCGACTACGCTCAGCTGAAATACATTCACTTGTTTTTGTTTTTAGTGGTTTTTTGTGTTGAATTCTTTTTGTTTTTGCTTGCTTTTTTGAGAACCGTAACAAAAACATTTGAAATGCGAACGAAACGGAACGAAACGAGATAAAACGCAACGAGACAAAACAAAAATATCAAATCAAATGCAGAAGATTTCAAGGCAGGTGAAAAACAATGACAGCAGACAATGTGTGTGTGTGTGTGTGTGTGTGTTGGGCACATCCATTAGGCAGTCGACGATGATGGCCTGAATCAGCCTACAGCAACTACAACAACACTTAAAACAATACTAGCTAAAACCTAATGACGAATCTTGGGCAAGTGTGAAAACTCAAATGGAAAACGAGTCCAGTTTTGGCATTGACACTTCAATGCCGTTTTTGGAATTTTGATGGATGGCTGAATATGCGAAAGGATTGCTAAGCTTTTAGCCATCAAACTACTACGAACTGATGTGCAAAAAAAAATATACGAAATACAAAATTAAATGAAATGAAAAATTACTATTGTGTGTAGTCTAAGTAGTTGCAAATTAAGTGTACACATTGGAGTAGATGTGATTATTGGCGAGAAAAGATTTGCCACATAAGATGGAAAAGAAAAATGCTCTTAAAACTTCCTTTGTTGTTGATTTAATATCCGCCAACCATATGGTAAAAGGGTTTTATAACTTATCCGGATAACCTAAAGGAAACCTACATAACAGACAGAAGGAGAAAACATCTTCGGCCCTATAAAGTATAAATATTTTTTATCTGGGTCCGTTTGTCCGTTAACCCGGATGAACACGTACATACATAGATGTCGGTGACTATAAGAGATAGAGCTGTAATGTATTTCTCACAGGTACAGCGAACATATATGTCTTTGGTATATTTTAATATATTTTCAGTATATTTAAAGAAGAATACTGCAATTAAGAATGCGTTAAGAATCTGGTAAATTTTTAACGTTATGGTATATTAAAATACCAAATATACACATCGGTATAGATCAGTATTTTTTGGTATATTTTAAGAGTAATACGACAAACATGTATATTTTGAACGTTATGATATATTTAAATACCAAATATAGACATCAGTATATTTTAGTATTTTCTGTGTTTTTTATGAATTATACCGCAATTGAAAATGTGTTGACAATTCGGTATTTTTTCTGTATATTTTAAGAATAATACCGCAATTAAGAATGTGTTAAGAATCTGGTAAATTTTTAACGTTGTGGTATATTGAAATACCAAATGTAGACCACAGTGTATTTTAGTATTTTTTGTGTGTTTTAAAGAATTATACCGCAATTGAAAATGTGTTGACAATCTAGTATTTTTATACCCGCTACCCATAGGGTAGAAGGGTATTATAACTTTGTGCCGGCAGGAAATGTATGTAACAGGTAGAAGGAGGCATCTCCGACCCTATAAAGTATATATGTATATTCTTGATCAGCGTCAACAGCCGAGACGATATAGCCATGTCCGTCTGTCCGTCTGTCCGTATGAACACCTAGATCTCAGAGACTATAAGAGATAGAGCTATAATTTTTTTCGACAGCATTTGTTATGTTTGCACGCAGATTAAGTTTGTTTCAAATTTTTGCCACGCCCACTTCCGGCCCCGCAAATCAAAAAATCGAATAACAAGCGTAATTTTAAAGCTAGAGTTACGAACATACAATAATTACTATAGTAGTTATGATTGCTGAAAATTTGGTTGCGATCAGATAAAAATTGTCGAAGTTATTAAAGAAATACTTTTGTATGGGCGAAAACGCCTACTTACTAGGGGTCTTAGTTGCTTTGGCTGACAATCTGGTATATTGTGCCGTCTATGGTATATTTTGAATGTGGTACTATATCGATATACCACATATACTATTTGTATATTTTTAGTATTTTTGTAGTATATTTGGTATATTTTGAGAAATATACCGCAAAATATATTGCTTTTATTCAAAATGGGTAGCGGGTATCTCACAGTCGAGTACACTCGACTGTAGCTTTCTTACTTGTTTCTTTATATTTTAAGAATACTACCGCAGTTAAAATTGTGTCGACAATCTGGTAGATTTTGAATTAATATCAAATATAGATAGCGGTATATTTTTGTAATTTTTCAGTATTTTTAAAAAATAATTCTGTATTGTTTTGCTTTTATTGAAAATGAGTATCGGGTATCTCTCAGCACACTCGACTGTCGCTTATTCAATAGCGTACAAACAGTATTGTGATAATTTAAACCGCAAACGTATTTAGAACTCAATAGGAGGAATATCTAGTGTTTGTTAATGCTCGTCACGTCTACGCAAAAATTTAAAGAAGAGATTACATAACAAAATCAGTAAAAAAAATATTAAAATTGGAGTGCAATAAAGCAATAAGCGCTAAATAATTGACATGTCACTCGTTTGGCAAACAAAACGCATTTTAAATTTTAAATTTAATATGCCAATATTGTCATATCAAGTGTGTGCACATAACAAACTTACATGCGATATTTACGTACATGGGACGTAATCTCATTTCAGTTGCAGTAATTAAGCCAACTGCGAGGGCGGCTTCAAACACATTTGACGATTGAAGAACTATATTTGGGGTATCAATTACAAAGCGAAGAACATTTTGAAGATGACAAATGACAAATGACAAATGGTTGGGTCAACTCTCGCCCGTATTTGTTGGTCATGAATATGTTGATTTAAAACTCATATCGTGCATAGGCACGTCGGAGCACGTGCGCGGCTTAAAAATTGACAAAATGAAAACGGAGAATTGCAAAACGTAAATCACAAGCGCAAAATTTATGCACGTGACGAATTTGATCGCCCTCGGCTAAAGGAGTTGAAACGCACACGAAACAACTCGAATGCACTAAAAACGTAGCATTAATTGATTAATTATGCAAATTTCAATGACATGCCTGACCAAAGCAAACAAACCGAAAAAAGCAAGGAGGATAGGTACAGTCGAGTGTGCTCGACTGTGAGATACCCGCTTCCTATTTTGAATAAAAGCATTAAAATAAACCAAATTTGTATACCACAAAAATACTTAAAGTACATTAGAGGATATATATTGATATATACCAGATTGTCATCCATAGCAACTAAAACCACGAGTGAGTAGGCTTTTTCCCCATTATCACATAGTATATACAAAAATACTAGAGTATACCAAATACTATGATATAGTACTACATTCAAATATCCTAGATTGTCAGCCAAAATAACTAAAGCAAACTGATTTATATAAAGAATAAAATTATTATTGCGTGACAAAAAATTAGCTTCAAAATTTCGCTGCTTTCAATTTTTATCGTTTTGTGGGGGCGGAAGTGGGCGTGGCAAAAATTTAGAACACAATTTCTGTGATCTTGGTGTTTATAGGGCGGACAGACAGAGAGACATGCCTGTATCGTCTCGGCTGTTGACACTTAACATATTTCTAGGGTCCGAGATGCCTCTTCTGTCTATTACATACATTTCATGAAGACACTAATTTGTAATACCCTTTTACCTTATGGGCAGCGGGTATAAACACACACACACACACACAAAATTGAACATATGAGTAGGTGATGTCGAAAATATGAAAGCCTGACTGACTGACGCAAACTACACAACTTAAGAGCAATGAAAATGAAAAGCTGTTTGCTAAATTTGTGGCGAAATAATTCTTTATTGTAGCGGACTATAACCTAGGCAAATGGTCGCATAACTTTTGCAACTTTTAATTTGTGCTATGCTTAGTACGATAATGCACGCAGCTGATGCTTTTTCTACTACTAACTCGAGACTTTGTTATGTCTGTGCGTAAATGTAACTTCCTTTTTAATGGCATTTGTCATGTTTTATGGCCCGCTAAATTCAGATATAAATCTGTAAAGTGCCTTTAATGCGTTGCCAGTTGTCGTGACAAAGGCTTTATGCCTCACAAGCAAACAAAACATTGCGTAGGGTATAAAAATGCAAAAAGGGAGCCAGACAATTAAACATAAACAAACAGTGGCTCACAGGCACACGCCCATGCACTCATAAATTTGAGCACATTTTCACATATACACTTTTTTTGTTCTTTACACACACCCACACACTAATTAAGTGGCCAAATGTCCATTGTCCACCTGTGCGTATACGTAATTAATTCCATTATAATCTCTTACGCATAATAAAACAAGAGAGCAAACAACAACGACGACGACAGCAGCAGCAGCAGCAGGCATAAAACTCCAACTTGCACGATGATGATGAAGATATCTCTCAGGGTCGATCAGTCGTCGTCCCCAAGTATACAACCTGGGGTTTCAGCCGTGAAACTGTGAATATACCCAATGGGCATCTGCAATTAATTGACACTGAATTCATTTTCATTTTCGTTTTTGTTTTCGTTTGCATTGAATTAAATTATATTTGTTGGATGAGCGTGTTACAAACATCGAGTGTATGCATTGCGTATACGTAATTTGTTTGATGGCGCATCAAACTTAACTGCTGTCCGCTAAAAATAATTGCGATTTTCCTTTCGAGCCCCTTTGCACCTCAACCCCGCGATATTTACTAAAGCTTGGCAATCAATATTTGTTGTTTGGCTTTTTGTGCCATTTTTATGAGGTTCTGCGAATTTTGTTTATAAACAAAAACAAAACACAACACAACAAAACTTTGATGGACATACTGGCGCAGCCAAGATGATGACTAAATAATAACAACAACAAATGCTTCAACATAGTCCCAGTCCGAAAATTAACTGTATAAATAAACACAAAGCAGCAGATACTTTCGGTGCGGGAATTATTGTGAAGCAAAAAGAAAGGCCACGACAAGCATAAAAACTTGTTGAAATAAACCATTTGTCACGGGTTCTTAATCAGTTTATTATCTTTTTTCGCTATTTTTGCCACCATCTGCAATAAATTTCTATTGGTTCCGTGTGTGTTTGTTTTGGCGCATTTCAAGTATTTTATATATCGAATCATTGATTGAATTTACAATGCTATAGCTAGTTTTTTTTTTAATAGTTGCAACTGATTGGCTGTTAAAATTGTAACTGCAACGCAGTGGCAGACAGTGTTGCCACATTTTGGGGCAAGGAAACGAGCAACAATGTCGCTTGTTGTGTTTAGTGCGATATGAGAAAAGGAATAAGAACACCTGATAGAGTTATAATTTGTATTTGTATTTGCTGTAGTTGACAATCTGGTATATTTTGAACGTTTTATTATAGTATATTGATATACCATTGATTTACCAAATATAGACTTCGGTATATTTTAGTATTTGTTGGTATACTTAAAGATAATACCACAATGATTTTTTTTTTATTTTTTGAAAATGGATAACGGGAATAATAGTAAAGCAAAAGAAAGCAATGGTTCTTAATGAGTTTATAATCTTTTTTGTGCTATTTGCCGCCATCATTTGTATTAGTTTCGTGTGTTTATATTAACACATTTTAATAATTTTATATCATATTCAATGAGAGCAATAACTTGTATTCGTAATTGTTTAAGTTGACAATCTGGTATATTTTGAACGTTTTAGTATATTGATATACCAAATATATACTTCAATATATTTTAGTATTTTTGCTTGTATAGTATATTATATGGTATTTTTTGCTTGTTTTGTTCAATCGTGTAGTATATTCATGTAGCAAATATAGAATTTGGCATATTTTTGGATTTTTTGGTATATTCAAAAATAATACCGTAATGGTTTTTTGCTTTGTTGAAAATATTTATAGGGAATTAGAATATGTATTTTTTTTACAATATCTGCAATAAATTTAGATTAGTTTCGTGTATGTTTATCTTGGCATATTTCAAGTATTTTATATGTCGAATCATTGAGTGAAATTATTACTGTGCTTCATCTCGATTTGCAAATAGTTGCAACTGGTTAGCAGTTAAAATTGCAGCAGCGCGACTATGTTGCTACATTTGGAGGCAAGGTCACAGGAAACGAAACACAATAAAACTAGCAAGAATGTCGCTTGTTGTGTTCATATGAGATTATGAGTAAGAAGACCTAATAAAGCTATAATATTTTCTCTTAGTTGCTTTGGTTGATAATTTGGCATATCTTGAAGGTTTTAGTATATTGTTATACTAAATATAGACTTTGGCATATTTTATTTTTTTTTCGTATATTTAAAGATAAGGTTTTTAAATTTCTATTAGTTTTATGTATGTTCAATCATTGATTAAAATTATTATTCGGATACATTTAGATGTGTAAACAGTTGCAAATGGTTAACAGTTAAAATTGTAAAACGATTTGCTGCTTTTCAGATAAGTTTTCGTGGTAGGTCAAAATTAACTACAGAGCGACAGTGTTGCCACATTTTGAGGCAATGAAACGAGCAACAATGTCGCTTGTTGTGTTTAGTGCGATATGAGAATAAGAATGAGAGAAGCTTGCTTGGCTAAACATGTGCAACAATGTTTTTATTTGCCAGTGCTTATTTTTAGTTACTTTTTTATATTTTGTTCGCCCACTTTTTCGTTCTTCATTTTTGGGTTTTTCCCTCGCTCTCTCTTTCTCTCCTTTTTTGTTCATTTATATTTATTTTGCTTGCTTCGTGAGTTGCCTGTGCGGCGTCTGGTGTGGAAATAACTTTCTAAATAAACGCATCGCGCTGTTATGTAGCAACAATAGACGCTAACCCTGCAGCTATACACACATACAAAGAAATGCACATACACACACTCACACACACACATACAGGCACACACACACACAAGCGAGCGCAATCATAGTTCGCTGTCTGCGCATTTTCGTGACGCTTTTTGTGATGGCGCGCGGAGTTTTCGCTCCTTGTATCGTTTTCATTTTATTGCTGCGCAGATTAGAGTTGCGAAATTGTTAAATTTTCATTCCTTTGTTTTTAGAGCGTTTTGCTTTTAATTTGTTTTTGCTGTTGCTTTTCATCCTGCTGCTTCTGCTGCTGCTGCTTCAAGTTCTTTGTACAATTTGCGTCTCATTTTACATTCCGGCAATGTCCTTCACCCGTTACTTTTTCTTTGTCCTTTTGCTGCTCGTCTCCCTCATCTAATTGGCAACTGCTTAAAATAATGATAAATATTCGGTTGGTTAACACGATCATTTAAAGATTTTTGCCCAAAAGCAAATGTAACAATTAATGCAATTTGCCAGAAGAAGCCAAAAAACGAAAATCATAATTGAAAAGTTAAAACTCAGTATGAAAATCACAGGGCCAAGCTTCATTAAAACTTCTTTTGACAAATGCGCAAGGCAAGAATAATGGCAAAAAAAACATTCGAAAAAAATGAGAAAAACAAAATCAAATTAATAAAGTAATTTAAATATAATGACTGACAAATTGCTTATCATTTAATTTGAAAGACAAACATTATTCCATTCATGAGCAAACATTATTTGAATTGTGGCCAATTAAGTCTTCTATTTATTCTTCTTGCGTCAAGCTTTATTGACAATTTATGCATAAGTAGTGCAAAATATTATTTATGATGTATTTCCGATTGCTATTGATTAAAATATACGAGTGATGAATGGCCGTTAATTGACCTGAGCTGCTGACTTGAAAATATTTTATGATCTACAATATTATTGAAATATTTACGACTTTTAATTTATTAGCGATTGACGTATTTCATAAAGCAAAGTTATTTTTAATTGAAATGGGGATGATATTATTTTGCAATTTAATGAATAAATTAAATTTCAGTCCTCAAAAGTAGAAAGAATATTGGAATAAATTAGTATATTGAAGTGAATTAAATTATTGATCATATGAGCAGTATAGTATTATACTTTTATAAGTGAGATTATTTAAGTAAATAGATAATTCTTGATAATAATTTCAATTACCAAATTAAGTTTAGTAGTAGTATAACAGTTTTTATGAAAACTATTTTATTAGTAATATACCTATATATGTGCATAAATGTTTGTGATTGGAATAATATTTTATAAACTGATTTTTTGTTTTCCTTTAATCTGTATTAAAATACATTTCTTAATTATGTTTTTATTAATCTTTGTATAGTGTTCAGATCTTGTTAAATTAATGAGGTTAACTAAAATTCTCTCTGAAAACTAAATTTGTAAATAAAAAATATTTGTCAAATATTAATAATAAACTAACCTGGCTAATTAAATGAAATTAATTGCAAATTTGTTTAAAAAAAATATGTTTTGAATACATATTTGAATTAAATGAAGTTCCAAAATATTATATGCATTATTTATTGTCAATTTTAATGAGTTTTAATGAAATGATAAAAAATACAATTTTTAAAATTAATATTTGAAGGATATTAATTGGAAAAATATTTTCAAATATTTGGATTAGTTATGCGTAATTTCTTTTAATCCTTTTTAAATATATTTAAACGTAGTTGATTACATAAAGTCATAAAAAAACATTTTGTAAATTAATGAATCGATGAAATGGATACACAAAATGTTTACAAATATTTATTTGATTTATTCAATCTATTATACACGGAAATAATCTTTTTGGAGTGTATTTAAAGCATAGTTAATGTATTAAAATATTTATTCTCGATTTAGACAACACTCAAGTAATTTTATTTTGAGTGTATTTAATGCGTAGTTAATTAAATTATTCGATAATAATCAGTAAAGTGTTGGGTTCTTTGATTAGTAATCTGTCGATTAAAGTTCCATGGCTGACAATTCTCGTTGTTGCAACGTTGAGGTGGCAAAGGTGCCAAAACACCGGGTTCTAAGCTGTTAAGGATGCGATGATGCAGCAGCTGAGCTGAGTGTGTTGACAGCGGGATGCAGACGCAGACAGCAGCAGGTAGACGGCGAAATTTTACCGTAAAATTCTAAACGTTGTGTGCCGCCGACGGCAATGGCGTCGCCGTCGCTGTTGACGTCGGCAAATTATGCGATGCGCTTGCAATTTGCCGCTTGCTGTGTCACGTGTTAATATTTCACACACACACACAGGCACACACACACACGTCTGCATGTCGACGGTGGCGTTATAAAATTTAATTAATGTGCATGTAGACGTTGCCGTTGTAGTTGGAGGCGCTGTAACTGGGGCTAAAACCGGTAAACTGCAAACCGGCAAGCTGGAAAACTAGGAAACTGGGAAACAGGCAACCGGCAACAGGCTGAAGGCTGAAGGTTTGGTTAAGCCGCGATGCGACGCGACGCGTTGCTCGCCTAAGGGCTTTGCTTATTGCATCTAGAGGTAGATGAAACTTGTGTTCGCGCTCTCTCTCTCTCTCTTGCGCTGTAAAGTGCTTTGTTAATTAGCCAACTGGCGTTGTTGCTATCCAGCAATAATTTGCGCCCGCAAGTATGCAACACATTTGGTGCCAACATGCGTTGGCCTCTGAACGTGTAAACGAGCTGCGTGTGAGTGTGAGTGTGAAAGCCTGCATTGTATTTCGCACACTATTTGTCAATGTCAGGACACAAAAACACACACACACACACACATGCACGCACACACTTGGATGCCAACTGCTTGGCAGTCAACAACTACTTTAGCTATGGCCGCAGCTGCGTCGCTTTTGCGCTAAATGTTAATGCAGCCAAAGCTGGGCAAACGCCGTGGGGACCCGGGGGGCGACGGGAGGGGGTCAATTGCCAGTCGTTGTAGCGACCCGCGCTTTACTCACTTCATTACTCAATGGGCACGCTACTTCTCCCCGCCTCACTCTCTGCTCTGCAAAAACAGTTGCCACAACGTGTTAATCAAAAGCAACGCTCAAAGTCTCGCTCATTTGGTTTTTCCATGAGCAGCAGCGACAGCAGCAGCAGCAGCATTTTGGTCATTGGCATTTGCCATGTGTTGGCCAGATTTAGTAGTCAGCGAGCAGCGCATAAAGGGCGTAACTGCAATGCCTTTGGCAGCCATCAATGATGCATCAATCAGGTCCAAAACAACAAATGCCCCAAAACCATTTACGCCATTGCAACCAGCAGCAGCAGCAGCAGCAGCAGCAACCATCAACCAGCAACCAAAAACAGCAGCAGCAGCAGCGACACTGACAGAGTCATGGCCATGTTAGCCATGATTAGCTAGTTTGAATCATGTTAAACGTCTCGTCTGACTGAAACTGAATAGCGAAAATGGTTGTCAAATTATTTACGGCACAATAACTTTGCCATTGCATTCAATGCAGGCAACTGCACTGAACAAAATATTCTATATCGAAATATTATAGTAAATTAAATAATAATAAATACTTTGCTAAGTTTCACATAGTGCACGATATAAATATATTTTGCTATAGAAATATATCAAAACTAGTCATTACCCTAAATATCTTTGAAAAATCCTTCGCAAAGATTATTTTAGTTCGTTATAGGATTACAAATTGTAATGAGCTCAAATATCTTTGAAGAGTGTCAAATTTAGTAAATTTCAAGATTATTATTTAAAAATAGGAAAGCAAATTTTAATCAGCAGAAATAAATTTAAACCAAAAAATTTATTATTATTAATATTTTAAGTTTCGCGTAATTAAGGATATAAATATATTTTGTTTGTACGGATTCTACACTTCAATAAAAAGAAAATATTAAATATAAATAAAATATAAATATATCTAAAAAAAAAAAAAATGAACTCAAATATCTTTAGAAAATCCTTTGTAAAGATTATTTTAAATAAAAATAGAAGTACAAATTAAAGCCTATATAGTTTTCAAAGAATCCTTTGTTAAGCTTCATAAATTTTTTTAATTAAAAATCAATTAATAGTAAAATAGTAATGAAATATATTGTATTTTGTGTTAAAAGTAGTATATTAGAGATAGGTAGTAAATTAGAGCACAAATAAATCTCCTTTGAATATCTTGTTTGCGCTTTTAAATACTTTAAATTGCTGTCTTTGATACAAATTTAAAAAAGGCTTCCAGAATAAAATAATTTTATAGCAACTATTTAAGTACAATCTTCAATTTCTGTGTAGGTAATTTTTTAGTAAAAGTAATTTTTAGAATGAAACCAATGAAAAATGTTCATTATGTGAATATTTCTCTAAAAAATTAAAAAAAGGTAAGCTGAGTTTACATAAATTCTAAAAGTTTATGCATGACTAGGAAGTTTAATCTACAGCATTGCTCGTTGTTTCATAAAAATTTACTGTTCGGATAACACGATTAATTAGTTGAATTTTGGGAATACTAGTATACTGCAAAATAGCACATTGAAATTGTGCATTGACAGATCAGTTAAGACAAAGCATGTGGTAAACTTTGTAAAGAGAATTGAAGAATGGAAAAAAATTGACAAAGTAAATTGCTGTTAATCAGATAAAATTGCAGAAGTAATGTAAGAAATAATTTTATAAGGCTAAAAATGGGAACAGCAGTCGGCACCTAGTTTTTTTGTGTGGAAAATTCGGTATATTTTAAACTCTATGGTGTATTTGGAATTTGTATACAAGTACCTTTGTATATTTTCTATTATATTGTATATTTTGAATGTAATTGTACAACAATTCGGTATATTTTGAACTCTATAGAATACTTTAAATGTACTTGTATTAAAAATGTGGTATATTTTCTACCCTATAGTATATTTTGAATGTATTTGTATCAAAATTCGGTATATTTCGTAGTTGTAACATATATTGATGTAGCAATTATACCATTCGGTGTTTTAAAATTAGTTTTTCATTATATTAATTTGGCATATTTCAAGAATACTCTTCGTTTTTTTAAATGTTTTTTTTTAAGGTATATTGATTTGGTATATTTTGTACTCAATGGTATATTTTGAATGTAGTTGTATAACAAGTTGTTTATCGATGTACCAATTATACCCTTAGGGTTTTTCTAAAAATATTTTCTTTATATTATTATTGCTATATTTTAAGAATACTCTTAGTGTAAAAAAGTAATTTTTCAGTATATTCAGTTGGTACTTTGTGAATGTATATCGATATATCAATAATATCGTTTTCTTTTTAAAAGTATTTTCCGTATATTTATTTGGTATATATTAAGAATTAAACCGCAATGTTTTGCTTTAATTGAACTATTGAAAATTCTTACCAAATTATTATTGAACACACTACATTGGGTATTGAATTTATAAGAAATTCAAATTTAAATATCTATATTGTACTCAAATATATTTGTGACGGAATGAGCGAGTGTTCATCAAAAATGAGCAGCACTTTTGCAGTGCATAAATTTCGAGTTTGAGTCGATAAATGAGTCACTTTATGTGTTTTTTAGACCAACAACGTTTAGTGACACTTTGCACTACTTTGGCTTAAGATAAATCTACGAATCATTCTTATGTGTAGTATACGTATTACGTATTACGTATACGTAACATTCACATAACTCAACTTAAGTTTAGTTTGATTTTAACGGTGGGAGTATTAATTTTATATTCTGTCCGCCATTAAACAATTTTATTGAGTAATAAAAAAAAGTGCTTTAAGTGCTGGACAGGCTCAAATCGTTGCGTAGTTTAACGACGCTTAAAGACAGTACAGGAAAAAATGGAATAAAATCTGTGCGTTGTCCAAGCCGAAAACGAAGTTGAAAATGCATTTGAAAAAGTGTGTTGTAAGCATTTTTTAATATATATTTGCTAGCTAAGTACTTACATATATATCAAGTTAATATGGCACTCACACACGCACTTGCAAAAGAGGGAAATGTGTTTTGATTGGGTGGAGCAAAGCGCCGTAAACTATGCAACACATTTCGTTTGCATGTTTGTGCGGCGCGTTTTTCTTTTTTTCTTTTCGCTCTCTCACTCTCTCTCTCTCTCTCTCTCCATCTGCACCTTGGCAACGAGATGGGAGAAAGGCAAAGCGCAGCGCAGTGCCCAGAAATGTATGCGAATTTGCATAGAAAATAGACAGTTTGGAAAATTGCATTCCATGTTGATAACTTAAGGCCAAAGCAGGCGTTGTCGAGCACTCTGACGTTCTATGCAGTTCTCTCTCTCTCTCTCTCTCTCTGCACTCGTGTGTGTTCTGAATCTGATTCAACCGTCGTCGCCGTCGCCTTCGCCGACAGCAGCTGTAAGTGAAAGAGCTTGAAGCACGCAATGCATGTGCATAAATAACTTGTTTAAGTTTTATGGCAATGGCCCGCACGGACGTGGTCCACCTTTAGTTAAGTTCCACTTTAGCCTCGTGTCACCAAAAATTTATAAACGCCTCACACTTATAACTGGCCAACACCTTGCGCCAAATGCAATTTTGTACACATGCAACTCCACTTGATATGCTGTCAGTGAGTCAACTCTCTCTCTCTCTCTCTCTTTATTCCTTGCAGTCACCTACTGGACAAAGCTGCACACTTTGAAATCAAATTCACAAATACCTTAACTACAACTATTTTCGTTTGTTTTTTGTCTTTTTTGCATAATGCGCATATTAAACAGACTTGGTTAGGGCATGACGAAGAGTTTGTTCACTTTGTTCGTTGAAAAGATTCGCATTTATAGACTGCCTTTGGATCAACAGCAATCTACTCTACTTTAGTCTCTTTTCTCGGAAATCGTTCTCAAGTTAACAAAACAATATTCCTAGAACATTCTTAGATTTGGATACATAATTTTATTCCTTCTGAGAAAATTGTCATGCATAAAATATATCAAAACACAATTGTCAATATAGTTACTCTAATAAGTTGCTTAATGTCTTAACTGACTTTGACTTTTCTATAAAAATGATATATTATATTATATTATGTTGTTTTGCTATTTGTATCTATTTAAGTAGCAAACATCAATTTGGTCAGTACTATAGAATATTAAGTGGAATTGAAACATGTGGGATAGCTGCAGTTGAGTACGCTCGATTGTGAGATACCCGCACAAAATTAATAAACAGCAAAAATACTACAATAAGTTGCTTACCAAGGGCCATATATGGACCAAGTGAAATATACAATTGAGTGTAAAATATACCAGATTGTCAGTCAAGGCAGCTAAGACTTTTGCCAATACAAAAGTATTTCTTAAATAACTTCTACAATTTTTATCTGATGGAAATCAAATTAAGGAATCTTAAGTACTACAGTTATCATTGTATGTTTAATAAATCACCGCTATAGCTTCAAAATTACGCTTCTTATTCGATTTTTGGGTATTGGCGGAAGTGGGCGAGGCAAAAAAAGGGTAGCGGATATAAAAATATACACTCTTCTAAAAGATATATATTATATTCCTAATACCTATCTGTATAAGCAGAAAAAGGCAAATCGACTTGCTAAATAGAATTTTCAGTTTTTTCCTTCACATGTTGTCACAATCATTTTGTAAGAAATCAAAATTATTCTGTGTTTTCATACCAAAGTGTTGACAGATATGTTAAGTGAGTGTATTACTAAATTTTGTAATTTCTAATTTGGCATAAACTCTTCTTGAAATTTGTCCTGTATAGCATATTCTATATTCGCATTTGGCTGCGGTCTTTCGAGTTCAGTCTGCTGCGTGCCACAAAGTGCACTGTGTCCTGTGGCTTAGGAATGCAGAATGAAGCGAAACTAGCAGCAGAAATATTCCAAGAGACGACTCAGCTGTTTGTTTGGAAATGTCTGAATGAATGCCCCGACTGGCTCGCCAGTTGCCTTGGCTTGTCGTATCTGTCTGTCTGTCTGTCTGTCTGCCTGTCTGTCTGTTATACTGTCTGACCGTCAGGTTGACTTTCTGTCTGACTGGAAGACTAGTCAGGTTTTGCTCGACATGATACGCCTGTAACTATTTGACTTTATCTTGTTGCCGCTGTTGCTGCTGCTGCTGGTCGTGTAAACACCGAGACAGTCAAAAGCGGAAAAGGGCGCAGCAGCAACAGCAAACGATAAACAAAACTCCACACAAACACGAAAAAAGAAAGACGAAAACAAAAAAAAAAAATTGCTAAAAAATAAGCAGCGATAAACGACAAAAGTGATGCTCTATACAAAATAAATGTAACGATGTATTTTATAGTTTAATTTTGATAAAATATCAATAGCAATGTAATTACAACATAAATTATACTCGATCCAAGAACATATGCTGTATTACGAATTTATATAGATTTCCATAGGAAATATAAATAATATACAAGTAATTAAAATGCAAAAAACACATTTTTTTTTAAGAACATAGAAAGATAAACACAACATAATTAATGTAGAATATATACAAATTTGTTACTGATTGATATCACAATAATTAACAATCCTACACCACTTGAAAGAATATAAATAAATACAAAACACAAAGAAATATGTAATATATAGTTTTTATTCAAACTTAATACAAACCCAAAATATTCATGAAACATTGTTTTTTTTTTTGTACATTTTATCAGTAATAATCTTCATTAAAATTTTGTAATGATAAAAGTATATAAAAAGTTAAAAACTATATCTATATAAATAAATAATAATATAAATAGTGCCCTTTCTATATATATCCAATAAAGCATATAGAAGAATATAATTAATTAAAGAATGTTTATAAATATAGTCTTAATTCTATTTTAATACAATTAAAAGAATCCTATATTTATTTTCCATTTTATTAGACCTTTTATATGAAACACTTGAATTAATTAATTTGAAAACACTTAAAATGAATATATATATCATATGTATAGTATAGTAGTCTTCTTCATATTTAAATTCAATTTAAGCAAGCCAAAAAATGTTATGGAATTTTTACATTTCATTGGCAATTCTTTCCATTAAATTTGGTTATCCAGCAAGTCAAACAAAAATTAATATTGGTGGACAACAATTTTATTGATAGGGTATGTAAAGTAGTGTTGAGTAGCTTCAGCAAGTGCGCTACGTGGATTTCTATATGAAGTTAAGTCAACTTCAATCGACTCGCTTGGCCTCAACTCGACAGGACTTGACTTGCGACTGGCTTTGGCTCATTTTCAATTTAAAGCTAGCATCTAAATGATGTTTAAATGTTGGCTTATCAGGCAAAGCAACGAGGGGGCCGCATTTAAAGCTGGCTGCTTGGCTGGCTGCCTGGCAACTTTAAGGTAATGCAAACTGTCAGGCCATTGGGTTGCAAAGTGGCGAGTGGCAAGTGGCAAGTGGCAAGTGGCAGGAGACAAGGCGAGGCAACGTGCGTTTTGGGTTTTTGGCTTGAGAAAATGGAACAGCACACTTGACTTGTTGTTTTCCCTGCTGTTGTTGTTGTTGTTGTTTTTGTTGTTGTAACCACTGAGCCACTCACTAATTATGCAAAAATTAGTTGCAAGCAGAAAAATGAGAGAAACTAAACTGGAACGCGGCCCGGCACAGCGACACATAAAAAGCTAAAGCTGACAATTCAGCTCCATCCTGCAGTTGTAGTCGCTGCTTCTCTCGTATCTTCATCGCATTCTCCTTTTGCCTTCTGTCACTTCTTTATTTCGTGTATATACATATATACAATTTTATACCCGTTACCCATATGTTAGCAGGGTATATAACCTTCCATGATATTTGGTGCATAAAATAGTAACTATAATATTTATGGCAGATTGTATCGTATCTTAGTTGATTGGTTAACAATCTTGTGTATTTATACTCAATGGTATATTCTATAAATAAACGTCTTGATATATTGCTGTAGTCTTACGTATATTTTTAGAATAGCACAATATAGTATATTTGTATATTAACATATAGTATATTATTATAGTAGTTATAGTTATTTTTTATCAATATACCATTATTGTCTTTGGTACACATTTATATTTTTCGGTATATTTTTTAAACTATACAATCTGGTATATTTCGTAACGTAATGTAACAGTATTTTGAATATCAATTTGGCTTATTTTGGGAAGAATGCAATCTCGTATATTTTGTATTCTAAGCTATATTTTGTAACGTAAAGTAATAAAGTATCGATATAGCAAATATATATTTTTTTGTATATTTTAGTATTTTTGGTATCTTTTAGAATAATGCAATCTGAAAATGTATAATTTAATTTAATTTAATTTTAATTTTTATTTTTATTTTAATCTGGTATAATTTGTAACCTAATGTAATAGTATATCGATTTACCAAAAATTATCTTTGTTATATTTTGGTATTTTTTGGAATATAAATATTAAATATTCTTAAAATAATACCACCTGGCAAATTGTGTACTCTATGGTATATTAAGTAACGTAACGTAATAATGTTTTAATATACCAAATAAAGTGTTTGTCATATTTAGTCATTATTCGGTATATTTTTAGAATTATACAATCTGGTATATTTTATAATCTATGGTATATTTAGTAATGTAACGTAATGAAATATAGATTTCGGTATATTTTGTTATTTTTTGTATATGAATTTGGTATATTTTCAAAGGATAGCACTTAATAGTGCATCGATATACCGAAAATAGTCTTCGCCATATTTTAGTATTTCAGGTATATTCATATATGTATATATTAACTATGTATATACATATATTAAGAATAATACTGCATTGTTGTTGTTGCTATTTGCGAAAATCGGTAGTGGGTATCTCACAGTCGAGCACACTCGACTATAGCTTTCTTAGTTGTGTTTTTTTTAGCACGTACTTGCAAACCGCGTGGGCGTATGTGTGTGCTAATTTAGGCGTCTTTTGTCGTCTCTTGCCTGCATGCCAGGCGTGGGAGCCAACACACACAAAAAAAAAAAATGGCCGCCTGTCATTTGTTGCTGCTGTCGTGCAATGGCAGCTCCCAAAAAGAGAGAAAAAAGCGATGCTTAAAAAAGATGATAATAATAAACAACAATGGGACTTTGCCAGTGAGTGGGCCATGCGGTTGCACGCGGCAGCTGCAGCTGCAACAGTTACTGCAACAGAATTGTAAATAGCACAGCAGAGACACGAGCTGCAAAATCCCACCTTCATTCGCATCTTCCCCCGCGCTGGATGCATTGCCTCAAAGGTAGCTATGAGGGGTGTGGAGGGGAGGTCCCGTTCATGCATTCATTCACATTCATTCAGTCGCTTACTCATTGATAACCAAGTTGCTGTTGCTGTTGGCGCAGCTTAAGCTCTGGCTTAAGAATTCACACCAAAAGAAAAAAGAAGAAAAACCAACCAGCTATGATATGGCTGGCTAATGAGCTATTTATAAGCGCTGGCTCACGGTGCGTATGGATAATAGATGCGGATGTTTGATTTGCATAAAGTCTGACGACTTTTCAACATTGTTTAAATACACGACTTTTAAATTAAATAAACGTTGCGTTTGAGTTGTTATTAGAAAATAAACGATTAAATTTAACTCTTAAATAGTACCAAAATATTGTAGGGAAATTCAAATTGTTAAAGTTATTCTGTTGGATTGCAACAATTGAACAGAATGCTAAGGAAGTCGTAATGTTTGATGGGAAACAAAAGAAACTGAAAAGTTGCACACTCAAGTAGCTGTTAGATGCTATAAGTATCCAAGATACAAAATTAATTGCAAAAGGTGCTACAAGAAATATGACTTGAAAGCATTTCAAGCACTCTTGGTGGCTTAAGTAACTTTGAAATGAAGCTGTAGCTAAGATACAAAAGTAGCTGTGGAAAAGAAACTTCGATATAAAACATATGCAAAAGTATCTGAAATATTGCTGAAAATCGATGGCGTTAAAGAAAAGTAATTTGAATAGAAAAGCAATTGCATTGTGAGTAATAACGAGGATTTTATGCAAGATATTAATGGTACTTTTTATACTCGCTTTCCGTAGGGTAAAAGGGTATTATAACTTTATGCCTCCATTGAAGAAGTTATTTAGGAAATAAATTATATGACATAAAGAGGTAGTCAGATCTTTGTTGCTCCAAAGTAGTCTGTGGTATATTTTCAATATAGTAGAATATTGATACACACATTACAGACTTTGGAATATTTTAGTATTTTAAGTCGTTATTTGGTATATTTTCAATGTAATGAAATATCGATGAACCAATTATTGACTCTGTAATATTTTAGTATTTTAAGTAGTTATTTGGTATATTTTCAATCTAATGAAATATCGATACACCAATTATTGACTCTGGAATATTTTAGAATTTTAAGTAGTTATTTGGTATATTTTTAATGTAATGAAATATCGATACACCAATTATTGACTCTGTAATATTTTAGTATTTTAAGTAGTTATTTGGTATATTTTTAATGTAATGAAATATCGATACACCAATTATTGACTCTGGAATATTTTAGTATTTTAGGTAGTTATTTGGTATATTTTCAATCTAATGAAATATCGATACACACATTATAGACTTTGGAATATTTTAGTATTTTTACGGTATATTCATTCGATATATTTTTAATGTGTATCGATACTCTACGTTAAATTTAAACTTTGGTATATTTCAGTATTTTTTCGGTATATTCATTTGGTATATTTATAATATCTCAGTATTTTGCGTTCATTGAAAATGGGCAGCGAGTATCGCACAGTCGAGCACACTCGATTGTAGCTTTAACTTACTTGTTTTAACAAGGTTTTTGTGTGTTGAATCCTTTGAAAGAAAATTACGAATGTATCATTAGCGTCATTTTAAAGTCATTTTTGTCATATATCTTATTCGACCATTAAGTTGCATAATCATAGTTGTTGTTGCTCTTTTCGATTTTATGTGAGGTGGCAGAGGGAGAGAGAGAGAAACAGAGAGAAAAAGAGAAAACAATGGCAACTGCTTTATTGCTCGCTAATCATCGTCTGTATCGGAAGCTTCTATCTTGGCTCCAAATGATTTATGGGCCCCGCATGGATTGGCATTGATACAATGCCGAAGATGAAGAAGAAGCAGCAGCATAGCAGTAGCCCAAGGCGCATTGATTGAGTGTGTGAGTGTGTGTACGTGTGGGTGTGTAAGCGGGTGTAAATGTGTGTCTCTGTTTGTATTTGTTATCTGGGATCTGGGTTGCTAGCTCGGAAAATGCTTGCAGATTTTGCAACTGCCACTCGGCTATTTGTCTTGAATTACTTTTGAACTTGCACTTTACACTTTACTCTTCACACACACACATACAAATAGAGAAAGAGAGAGAAGAAGACTTACACTTACATACATACATATAGTATATACGATGTTGCACTTATTTATTTGGTTTTCAATTTTGGTTTTCGGCTTTTGCCTTTGTGTATTGCAGGCAAAATGTTATTGGACAACGCCACGCTGGCTCCATTCTCAACCTCTAGCTCAAGCTCAAGCTCATCCCCGTCCTCGCCCTCAACCTTCTCCTCCAGTGCAGTCGACAGGCCCCGCAGCAGACAAATTGCGCGTAAAATAAAACTTCAATTGCAGCAATAACAACAACAACAATAAGTGAATACAGCACAACACAGACCTAAACAAAAAGAATAACAAAAAAAAAACGAAGAAGAAATTGAAAAGCGTTTTAAAAACAATAAAAGTGGCAAATTCACAGCCAGGCAATCCGCCCCCTAAGCATCCTTTGCTACGCAGCAAAAAAATTCGCAAATATTGCGAATACGTGTCGCTGTGTGTTGAGTGTTTGTGTTTGTGTATGTGTATGTGTATGTGTAATGCATTTGAACGGTAGCAACAACAAAAACAACTACAATATCTAGAAGAAGGACGCGTGTTAATGTTGTACGTGGCAGAGTCAAAGCGATACGAGTTGTATTCGTTGCATTAAGCAACAACAACAACGCCAAGAACAACATCGAGCAACAACAGGAAAAGTCAAATTTTCCCCGTCGTTTTACCTATCCGCTGTCGCTGTCGCTGTTGTTGCTGCTGCTGCTGCACTTGATGGCGCTTTAAGGGTCAATTGCACCCCAGCGACCGAAACGTGAGTGCGATCGAGCAGCAACAAAGGGAATAAAGCGTATCGTTACACTACTCGTAAGGTAAGCGTTCCCATTACAGATTACAGTTTGCCCTCTTCCAAGCACAAAGCGATGCGGAGACACGAGGATTGACAGACAGACAGACACCAGACAGACAGACAGACAGACAAACAACAATTATTCATAAAGCACACACATGCTGTAAATTGCAATCAACTAACCAAGCTTTGAAGTGAATTCAAAGTAAAAATTTTATTTCAACTTATTTACTTATTTTTTATAATAAATATATACCAGTTCACTTCAACGCGAATGCAAAATAAATGATTCAAATAATTTTAAATCGTAAAATTATTTATTACGATTGAAGATTCTTTGAATTATTTATTTTGCTTATATTATTATTAATTGCGGTTTAAATTACTTAAAATTACATTCGCTTTGACGCGAATTTTAAGTAAACATTAATTTTAAATCATTTATTTCGTTAATAATATTTTTTTAATGACGATGTAAGATTTTTTGGAATTTATTTTATTTTATTTTATATATACTTACAAACTAAGATTTAATTTTTAATTTAGTTATTGTCCAGGAATTCACTAAGCAATTTCTAACGATCTTAGTTTTTTTGTTAGAATATTTTGATTAACATGCAATAAAATAAATATACATTATTTAATGACATACATAAATGTAAAAATAGATATTAAATTATATTATATATTATTATTATTATATATTTTATTTATTTGTATTATATTATTTTTATTAATATATTTACAATTTTTAAACTTGAAAAAAGATTAATTAAGCTTAGTGATAAAAATAAGAAAATGTTCAACGAATTTGTGATTTGTCTTAGCATTTTTATGAATTTTATTTAAAATCGGCTGCTTGAAAATTAATCGTAGTAATAGCCAAAATATACATTGACAATTAAATGACATAATTTTATAACTTGATTTTAAAATTAAATATTCATATCGTAATTTTGTTTATTATATTTTTATTAGTATTTACTGGATTTTAAATGTCCGTCTGTCTGTCCGTCTGCCCGTATGAATACATACATAGATCTCAGAAACTAGAAGAGCTAGCGAAATAATTTTCTTCATGTTTTATGTTTCCACGCAGATATTATTTTCCAAATTTTTGTCAGGCAAACTTCCGACATACAAATTAACAAAAATCGAATAGAAAGCGCAATTTTGAAGCTAACGTCGCAATTTTTAGGACATAAAATAACAACTACAGCATTTATGATTCCTGAAAATTAGGTTGGAAGTTTAGTTAAGAAATACTTTGTAGCTGGTAGTTTTCTTAATTGCTTAATTTACATTTATGTGGATGTGTTTTCCAAATAAGATATTGTTAAAGAATTGTCGGTGCAATTTTACGTTCTACTTTTTGTTGTTAAAATAAATATTTAAAAACATAAAATATATAAATATATTTTGGAATGTGTATTTAACACGTACAAGTCATAAATGTAGATTTTCCATTTTGTACTTTTAGATGTTAAGTATTTTTGTAATTAGTCTCAGTTACAGCAAGTTGTGCGAAAGCTGTTTAAAGCTCAGGCAACGGCACTTTAGTTTAACTTAATTGAAAAATGCAAAATAGTCGGGTTAAAAGATTATTTCAACGGTAAAAATGGGAAAACATTTGTGTGTTGTGCGCAGTTCATAAACTGACCAAATCAGTTGCATTTGGCAATGTAATCTGTTCTTCAGAAAGTCTCATTTACGACGAACAGCATCGCACTCATCGGCATGGGAATTAAGCAGGAATTTGATTTTTAATTATCATTGTCTGTCTTCTCTGTGTGTTGTTGCAGTTGCAGTTGCACTTGGATGTGGTGTGGATGTGGATGTGGGAGGCTGGCACAAGTCGACAAGTGAAATTGGAAACGGTATTTGGAATCAAGAAGCTTAAGTGTTCCTCCTGAAAAAGAGAGACAGAGAGAGAGAGAGAGAGCTCCTCAGCTGTGGAAACGGTTGAGGAGAAAAATGACGACGTCATTGCCACTGCCACTGCCTCTGCTGGCGATAGCAGCGACGTCAGCAGCGGCGTCAGCAGCGGCAGCATCAACGTCGTTGCCAGAGGAGGCAAAAACGTTTTCGGATGCGGATGTGGCGGAAGTGCGGCGCGTTGTGCAACGCATTTTGGTGCCGTGCGTTTTTGTTATTGGACTATTGGGAAATGCAGTGAGCATTTGTGTTTTGACGCGGTAAGTGCACTTGTATGCGTTGCTCTCGTTATTCCTGCTGCTATCGTTGTTGTTGTTGCTGTTGCTGTTTGACTGTTATTGTTGCTGGATTACGGCCGAGCGGGCAACTTGATTCAAATGGCACAAGTGCTTCTCTGTGTCTGTGTCTGTGTCCGTGTCCGTGTCCAATGTGGAGCATTACTATTTTATGCATTTTATGTTTATGTTGCGTGTTGCATGGCCAAAAACAGAAACTGAAACTCAAACTGAAAACAGGTACGCAGCAGCAGCAGCACATTACACGAGGCATTTAATTGTTGCCATCTAGCCAGCACTCTAAAATCATTTCATCGCCACAGCAACAACAATAATAGCAGCGACAGTAACAACAATAGTAACAACATCCACAATTTTATGTGCCAAATGCAAATGGCTCACAGATAAGATACAATTGGCAGAAACTGCTGCGGTGTTTTTAATAATAAATTGTTCAAACTATGCGACAAACGGAGACGCTGCAAGCGATATTTAATTAGAGATATATTAATACTAATGTATTATCAATTATTATCAATTATTAATCAAGAAAAAACAAAGCTTACTCTTTGATTACAAATATTTTCCTTAAGATTTATTTGAACTAACACAGACATACACAATCATACATTTGATACATTTTTGTGATTTTTTATAGGCGAGAAGGAATGAGGTTAAATGAACGAAATTTGGATATGTTGTTAAACATATATTTAAAAGTACAACAACAATTTATTTTTATAAAATACGAAAACTGAGACGAGTTTTGTCTGAGCGGCACCCAACACAAGCATTGTAAATTTGAACCTACTAGACAGAAAAAAACTCTTAATCTAAATCGTTATATCAAGAGAATGTCGTAAGGATTTTTGAAAATATTGAATTTTGTCATTTTTGGTGCACTTTTGAAGAAAACAGTCAAAACTTTAACAAATTTGGTCAGTTTTTCGACAGCTAAAAATCGACCAATCAATTATTTAAAAACCAGTCCGATTCTCTGCGTATTCGCGGATTAAGGATATGGTTTTGTTATGTTTGAATTTAAAAACTGTAATTCGAGTAAAACTAGTTCAAAGTTTTGAAACGCGATTAAAATACATGTGGCGGTCCCCTCACTAAATTCGAATTGAGGGTCACAAAAAGTTTTTGATTAATATATTCTATGAAATTTAAACTACCTTGTAGCAAAAAAAAATAGTTTTTTCTTTAAATTCTGCAGTGGTTTTACTTCTTAAATTACTTTATACAATTATAGAAACTATAATATACATTTTCGGTAATGCGTTAAAGATAAATTATTGATCACGAAAAAAACAAAGTTAAGTTTTTTGACTAAATATTTATTTTCCTTGATTTTATACTGGTTAACAACTAAACACAAAATAATATATTCCACATCAATTATAGATTATTATTTCGTTAAAAGTTAGGAATACGGAAATAATTCAACTTTGCTTTAACTCGTTTTTTGGTAGATATTTAAGGAAGGAAATATAATATTTTGGTTTTGATTACAAGTATTTTTCTTTTTATTTTAAATAAGTTAAGTAAGGAATATTTAATAATATTTATACAAATTATTAAATCCCTTTCGTCTAGTTTAGTTATACAATGACTTTTCATTAAAAAAAAAAATGATTATAAAGTTATTATTATATTATATAAAATTATTTTTTTAGTTTATATTTACTTAACACTAACAAGAAATGAAACAAGTAAGAAAGCTACAGTCGAGTGTACTCGACTGTGAGATACCCGCTACCCATTTTGAATAAAAGCAATATATTTTGCGGTATTATTCTCAAAATATACCAAATAAACTACAAAAATACTAAAAATATACCAAATGGTATATGTGATATAGTACCGCATTCAGAATATACCACAGACGGCTCAATATACCAGATTGTTAGCCAAAGCAACTAAGACCCCTAGTAAGTAGGCGTTTTTCCCATACAAAAGTATTTCTTTAATAGCTTCGACAATTTTTATCTGATTGCAACCAAATTTTCAAGAATCATACCTACTATAGTTATTATTACATATACCAAAATTCGCAACTCTAGCTTTAAAATTACGCTTGTTATTCGATTTTTTTGATTTGCGGGGGCGGAAGTGGGCGTGGCAAAAATTTGAAACAAACTTGATCTGCGTGCAAACATAACAAATGCTGTCGAAAAAAAATTATAGCTCTATCTCTCGTAGTCTCTGAGATCTAGGTGTTCATACGGACGGACGGACAGACACACAGACGGACAGACGGACAGACAGACAGACGGACATGGCTAGATCGTCTCGGCTGTTGACGCTGATCAAGAATATATATACTTTATAGGGTCGGAGATGCCTCCTTCTACCTGTTACATACATTTCCTGTCGGCACAAAGTTATAATACCCTTCTACCCTATGGGTAGCGGGTATAAAAATTTATTTTATCATTGTTAAAAGAGAAGATTTACTTAAGAAAATGGAAGAGTAAAAAAGATAACTAAAATTCAGAATCATATGATAATGATGTGATATGGTGATGCTTAGTTTTATCACTATGATTTTATCATTTTGAGTTTTTTTTTTTTATTTTTCATACTTCACTTTTATTTATTAAACCTTTTTTTTCTATACTGATTAAATTTGAATTCATTTCATTTTATTAGCGATAGATAGAAAATGAACTGGAGAAGAGTGTAAAACAAAGAAATCTAAAATTAAAAAATCTCTAATAATGATATAATATGGCGATGTTCAGTTATATCACAATGCTTGTATTATTTTGAGGTTTTGTTTTCGTTTTCTAATAATAATATCATTATCTAATAATGATATAATATGGTGATGTTCAGTTATATCACAATGCTTGTATTATTTTGAGGTTTTGTATTCTAATAATAATATCATTATCTAATAATGATATAATATGGTGATGTTCAGTTATATCACAATGCTTGTATTATTTTGAGGTTTTGTTTTCGTTTTGCTTTCTACAATGACCAAGTCATTTTATTGTCGATAGATAGAAGATTCAGCTGAAGAGGAGTGTTCTCTCTGAAGCAAACATATTTATGTAGTCAAGTGGCCAGTGTTGGTCAATTTTTGGTTGAGGTCATTTAAGCATCGTGCTGGCCCATTGCACAACGCGCAAACACACACACTCACATACACTCACACACACTCACATACACTAACACACACACACACTCACACACACACACACACACATTACGTAAAAGCCAAAAACTAAATATGAACAGTTAGGTTTTATTGTGCATTTGTCGGTTTTATGACTCTCTGTCGACATTTGCGACTTTTTCGGCATTCTCGCCGACTTCGCGCTTCCACCGCTAGGTGGCGGGTCAACGGCACCCTCCCCACATATTCCCCGCACACTCCAGGGCCATTTGGTTATTCAATTATTGTTGCATTTGGCACAGTCCCATTGTGTCCTCAACGCCAGCTGACCAGATTTCCCCAAAAACACACACACACTTACCCACTAAATACACAAATTGTTTGCTTTTATTCTTATTTTATTTTATTGCCCTTCTCGTTGTTGTTTTCTTTCTGTATATTTTGTTTTTATTTTTATTTTTATTTTTATTTTTTTTTGGCTGTGTGGCCATTTAGGAAGCGCATGAGGTGCACCACAAACATTTATCTAACGGCTCTGGCAATTACGGACATTGCGTACCTGACCTTTGTATTAATATTATCATTTCAACACTACGATTATTTCAAATACCAATGCGAGCTCTACTGGAAGCTTTATGGGCTTATGATGTGGCTCTGTGATGCATGTGGTAAGTAAATGCCATGCAAGATTATGGCTAACATCTCGAGTAAATGGCTAACTTAAGCTTGGAAAGATGAGAGAAATGGGAACTTGAGCTAAATGGAAATTTCTTTTATATACATATTTATTATTTTCCTGTTTAAACTTGTATATTTTGAATGTAGTACTATATCGATATACAAAATATAGCCTTCAGTATATTTAGAATTTCGTCAGTACATTTAGTTGGTATATTTTGTTAATAATATTGCCATGCTTTATATCATGTGGTATATTTTGGATATAGTACTATATCGATATACCAAATATAGTCTTCAGTATATTTAAGAATATCGTCAGTACATTTACTTGGTACTTGGTATATTTTGATAATAATATGGTCATGTTTTATATCATGTGGTATATTTTGAATGTAGAATTTTTTCAGTACATTGAATTGTTTTATATTGAGAATAATATCACAATATTTTATAATATATGATATATTTTGAATGTAGTACTATATCTATATACCAAATATAGCCTTCAGTATATTTAGAATTTCGTCAGTACATTTAGTTGGTATATTTTGATAATAATATTGCCATGCTTTATATCATGTGGTATATTTTGGATATAGTACTATAACGATATACCAAATATAGTCTTCAGTATATTTTAGAATATCGTCAGTACATTTATTTGGTACTTGGTATATTTTGATAATAATATGGTCATGTTTTATATCATGTGGTATATTTTGAATGTATGTTAGTACTATGTTTTTAGAATTTTTCAGTACATTGAATTGTTTTATATTGAGAATAATATCACAATATTTTATAATATATGATATATTTTGAATGTAGTACTATATCGATATATCAAATATAACATTCTGCATATTTTTAGTATATTTGTAGTATATGAATTGGGTATATTTAAAAATATACCGCATTGCTTTGGTTTTATTCAATATGGGTAGCATGTATCTCACAGTCCATCACATTCGACAGTAGATTTCTTACTTGTTTGTATTCATTAGATTGCCTATGTTTTAGTAAACAGCTAACATCTTTAGTTCAATCAATATACATCCATAAATAAACAAAAATAAATTAAAGAATAAGACGCATAAGCTGAAGGACAGCTAACATTTAGTTAATTAAAGCTAAAAGGTCAAAATATGCTAAGACCTCGATATTAAGTTCTTTGCATTCCTCGGCGAATAGTTTGCAACATAATTAATGAATATTCACGTAATATACTTGAATAGCGTGCAGAGATTAAGCTGGCCAATGCATGTAGATGAATCCTCCAGAGACCTCAGCGTGGTCTTGTCTTTGTCTGCGGAAGGGGGAGGGATGGAGGTAGGGAATGAATGGGGATGGGAAGAGCATTATTAATAGTTGGCTAGCATGCGTTCATGTTCAACGAAGAGATACTGATATTTGCTTGTTTCACACACACTCACACACACACACACACACACACATATAGCGTACATCTCAATTTACATAGCCGTGTGCTTCACCATCGAGCGATTTATAGCGATACGCTATCCGCTCAAAAGACAAACATTCTGCACCGAGTCGCTGGCCAAGAAGGTAATAGCAGGTGAGTGTGGTCATCGATACGATGCGATGCGATTCGATGCTGTGTGCCATGTGCCATGTGTTTGGGGCCTGGGATAAGCAAGCAAAACTGAGGTCCCTTTGTATTGTTTTGACAGCCGTTGCTCTCTTCTGCCTGCTGACCACGCTCTTAACGGCATTCGAGCACACATACAAAATCAATTGGCAATTGATGGATGACGCCAACCGGCCCTGCAATCAGACCCTGGCAAATGTGTCGCCCACGCCCAATCCAATCCAGACGACGTCCGGCACGCCGCCTCCGACCACAGCATTGCTGCAGCCGAATGAGCAGCAGCAACCAACAGCAACTACAGCAACCAATCGCAGCGGCAGCGCCAACACACACCGCTATTTCGAGCACTTTGATTTGGGCAGCGATCCTGGCAGCGGCAGCGGCAGCAACAATGGTAAGTGATAAAGAAAATTTGTTACATCAAAGTACTTGATTTACTGCACAGAAAAAGAAGTTCTAAGATCAAGAAAAAAATCTTGAATTAAGATTATGTGCTGTCAAAACTCAACCAAGTTGATAAATTCTTAAATAAAGTTCAGATTTAAGATTATATTCTTGTTTCAAGAATGGAACACAGAAAAAAATATTAGAAACAAGAATTAAAATTATGTGATGTCAGAATTGAACGCAGAAGTTAAATTCTTGAATAACAATCCAATTTCTACAAATATTAGATTCTAGAGATATTAGATTTGAAATTCAAAATTATATTCTTGTTTTAACAATGGAACACAAAAAAAAGTGCTTAAATCAAGAATAAGCTTTGAATTAAGTTTATGCAAAGTAAAAATTGAACCAAATTGGTAAATTCATAAATATAGTTCAAAGTTCTACGTAAATTCTAGATTCCTCATTCCTAAAATTCAAGAATACATTGCAATAAAGTGCTAAAATCAAGAAAGAACGTTTGAATCAAGATTATGTGAAGTCAACAGTGAACCTAGAAGTTAGATTCTTAAATCATGATCCAAGTTTTACGAAAGTTCTTAATGCCTCATTCTTGACATTCAAGATTATATTCTTATTTCAACAATGAAACACAACAAAAGTGCTAAAATCAAGAAAAAATCTTAACTCAAGATTATCTGATGTCAAATTTGAACCAATGCGCCAAATTCGTAATTCAGGATCAGAGTGCTACAAAAATTAGATTCTAGAGAGGAACACAAAAAAGTGCTAAAACCAAGAAGGTAAAGTCTTAAATCAACATTCAAGATTACATTCTTGTTTAAATAATGAAACACAAAAAATTGCTAAAAAAATATTAAAATCTTGAATGAAGATTATGTGATTTCAAAGTTGAACCAAAAAGGTGAATTTTTAATTCAGGATCAAAGTTCTACAAATAAGTTTCTACATTCCTCATTCTCGAAATTCTTGCTAAAAAGATTAAAAAAATGTCAAATTAAAGAAACCAAAATCTCAAGATCAAATCTTCTCAAATATAGATTTTTTAAACTCACAACTAATCATTTTTCAATCTGAAATTTCTATTTCAAAAGTAGTTGACTTAAGATTTGTAATCCTCTTTTTAATATAGATATTTTTTCTCTGTGTATGGAAATTAAATGCTGGTTTTTAAATACTTTAGTATGCAACTTCATTGCTGTTTTTTTTTCGGTCTCGGGCAGAGCACATTCCAAGTAGGCAGCAACGGTTAAGCAGAACAACATCTGACGGCGAAGAGGTGAATGCGCCAGCCACTGAGCCGACTACAGCGACCACGGACAGTTTGTTGCAGTTGTCACGTGCCAGACGCAGATTCAGACGCAGCAAGGACAACGACATCGACATCGCCATCGACATCCACAGCGACAGCGACAGCGATGTCAATTTCAACTACAACTACAACAACATCAACAGCAACAGCAACAGCATCGACAGCGCATTCGAATTTAACATTACGCATATGTGTGAAAACGTAAGTGAAAAATTAATCGTGGTAATAATAATTAGTGGAGAGAAAATTTCAAGTGAAATATGAGTTAACGCACAAGAAATAATTGGTGTAAGTACACAACAGAAGATATCTGAGAGATTACAAGAAAATACAGATGCAATCCTACAAATTGCACCAACTTTTATTGTTAATTTTTTTTATGCTCATCATATATGGAACTAACGATTATTGTGATAAATATTCGCAACAATTTTTTGTATATAAATATAATTTCATCATGATGTAATAGTAACAGTGTTTATTATTCCTGGATGCGTTCTGATAATAAGTGTATTAGTTATATGAAAGAGAAAAGTCGGGTTTTTGTTGGCAAACTGGTATATACTTTATATGGTATACTTTGAACGTAATAAAACAAGTAAGAAAGGTACAGCCTGTTACCTGTTACCTATTTTTAATAAATATTGCGGTATTTTCTTCAAAATATACCAAAATACTAAAAAATACTAAAAATATACCAAAAGGTATATTTGTCATATCGATATAGTATCACATTCAAAATATACCATAGACGACACAATATACCAAATTGTCGGCCAAAGCACCTAAGTAAGTAGGCGTTTTTGACAATACAAAAGTATTTCTTTAATAACTTTCACAATTTTTATCTGATCACAATCAAATCAATCAGAAATCATAAATACTATAGTTATTATTGTATACACCAAAATTCGCAGCTGTAGCTTGAAAATTATTCCAATTTATTGATTTGCGGGGGCGGAAGTGGGCGTGGCAAAAATTTGAAACAAACTTGATCTGCGTGCAAACATAACAAATGCTATCGAAAAAAGATTATAGCTCTATCTCTTATAGTCTCTGAGATCTAGGTGTTCATACGGACAGACGGACATGGCTAGATCGTCTCGGCTGTTGATGCTGATCAAGAATATATATACTTTATAGGGTCGCCTCCTTGCCTCCTGTTACATACATTTCCTGCCGGCACAAAGTTATAATACCCTTCTACCCTATGGGTTGTGGGTATACAAAATATAAATACTTTTATATGAAAAAGAAAACGGTTGTTGCAATCGCATCTTGGTTGTTTTGCTTGACAATCTGGTATATTAAGAACATGGTATATTGTATTTTTTTAACGTAATAGCATATCGATATATGAAACCGCGTTTAGTATATTTTAAAATTTTAGTTTATTAATTTGGTATATTTATAGAATAATACCACACTGTTTTGGTTTTAGTGAAAATGGGTAGCGGGAATTTCAGGATCGAGCACACTCGGTTAAAGAGTTCTTTTTATGTCATATAACTAATGCTTCTTAGAAGAGAAACGTTCGTCTCTTTATATAAACTAGTTATCCCCTAATTCAATAAAAGTTAACTTGACAATTTACAAAAGTGGTATAGTGCTATTTCGCAGCTGCATAGATTTTGATTTTATTTTATTTATTAAAGAGTTCCATCAAATATGAAGGAAACGAAGATGAAAAGAAAATGTATATATAATATAATAATCTTTATTATATATAGATATATATAAGTTTTTAATATTTAACTATACAAATGGAATGTATGTATTATATAATGTCATATTTATTTATATTTAGTATTTGTAAACGAAAAACTGTATTTATATTATATAATTTGACTGTTTATCGTCCTTTAGAGAACTGTATACAATAACATATACTCGGATCTGGGCAACAATGAGCTGTACATTACCATCTGGAGTCTCTACTCGATGGTTGTGTTTGTGCTGCTGCCACTTTTGTTGCTTGCCACCTTCAACTGTTTCCTCATCCTGCTCGTGCATCGCTCGAAGAATGTGCGCGGAGATCTGACCAATGCCAGCAGCATACGTCGCACCAAGGTGAGAAGAGAGAGTCAAGGAGAATTCTTTTCGATGATAATTAATCGAAATTCTTGTTTTGTGTTTGTTCTTTTTTCTTTACGCATGTTAGCGGAAATCGAGTTCGGGCCTCAAGGGAAGCGTTTCGCAAGAGAATCGTGTGACAATCACACTGATTGCCGTTGTGCTGCTGTTCATCGTCTGCCAGCTGCCATGGGCAATTTATTTGATACTCACACAGTATGTGAAAATTGAGATGAACATCCAGAGGATTGCTGGGAATATTTTGAATTTTCTGGTTGCCATCAATGCGGCAGCGAATTTTTTCTTATATTGCGTGCTGTCGGACAAGTATCGGAAGACGGTCCGTGAGCTGATCACCGGCTATCGTTATCGGCATCGGCATGCACGCAACAATATCAGTCTCTACGTGCCCCACACAACAACCACACTCAATGGCGATGGACACAGTTCGGCTGCTGCTGCTGCTGGTGGTGGTGGCAACTCAACCACATACAACCACAATGCGAGCAGTCGACGGTGTCGTGGCAAAGCTGCGGCCACAGGGCGTTTAATTGCGTGAGCGGGGATTTGTAATAGATTTGGTATCGACATCGATATCGATATCGATTGTATAGTCAGTGCTGCAGTGAAGTGGCTGTGTGTGGCTTTGTTATTTCATTACTCTCTACATATACATACATAAAAATCTCTCTCTCTTCTTCTGTTAGCTTTTAAGTCAATACTGTATAATAACTACTCGTATATACAATAGATATACAATATATCCATTTATTTTTGTGCCATAATGTGATGATTATAGTCTTTATGCTAGTTATCCTAATCGTAATTGTTGTTTGTCCTAAGTGTCATAAATGTAGTTTAAATCAAATACATATAAAGCATGTGCAAATCGATTGCTTCGATTGGTCTTTACACGCTTGGGACCGCGGCCTTTACCTGTATTATTTGCATTTCAGACATTTTAATCGGCGGTCTCATGCAACGAATGCTTTGGGAAATTCGTTTGAATTTCGGCAGTGGCTGTGGCAAAAGCGTTGCGAGTATCGAAACGAATCTATACAAAAAGCCTGCAGACACAACTTAAGCCCAACGGGGTAGCATAATAGGGCCAGTCACGGCACACATACACACACACCCACACACACACACACACATACACACGAACACACATTGCTGGGAACGTAATGGAGTAACAAACATTTGCGGTTTACTGCATTTGCTGTCATGTGTGCGAGTGCACACCACAAAAAAGAAAAAGAAAACAAAGTAAGCAAGCGACAGTCGAGTGTGTTCGACAGTGAGATACCCGCTACCACTAATACTGAAATCGTTAAATACCCAAAAATCTAAAATACTGAAATCGACAATAAATAAAATTTGGAAATAATACTAAAATTATTAAATACCAAAAGTCCAAAATATTATAAATTAATATACCGAAATATAATAATATAGGAAGATAATACTAAAATAGATAAATACCAACGTTCTAAAATATACTAAATAATACAACAACTGGCTAATAATAATTCCGTAAAATAATACAAAATTCGATAAATACGAAAAGCGTAAATTATACTAAATTAATATACCGAAACATACCAATATATGATATATAAATTATAAAATCGTAAAATATAACAAATTAATATACCGAAAAAATACAATGTCACGTGCGACAGTATCTAAAGTAATTTAGAGATATACCAAAACTTTTTTTTAATTTTGAGTAAAGATGAATCTTTTGGAACTTGAATAACACTTTAATTAGAGCTAAGAAAGATTTTGAACTTATTTTTCTGTTTTAAGATAGTTGCAAAAGATAGCGAATTCGTACGCAAACTTAGAAATGAACGATTTTTTATATTTTATCGTAAAACAGAAAAAGTTCCTAAACTCAATCTTAACTTTAAATGTACAGCTAGTCCAAAGCTATAAAAAAATCTTGACTCATTTTTAAAATTGTTTCAGTTTATGTTTTTTCTTCCTGTAAATAGTATTATGGCACGACAAGTTTGGTCAGAAAATCACGCAAATATCTTTGCTTTTTCGGTATATTAGTTTGGTATATTTTAAGAATAATAACGCGCTATTTTACTACATTTCGTATGTCCACATACTTATTACCTTTTAAATTTACTATAGAATAGAAAATATATCAGATTGCTAACCAAAGTCTCCAAGTCAGATTTGGCATATCAAATTATTTCTTAAATAACTTCTACAATGTTTATCTGATTATTATCACATTTGTAGGAATCATAAATCATACTCTGACTTACAAATTACGGTTGCGGAAGTGGACTTTGAAGAAATCTTAAACTATTTTATCTTCGTGCAACAATAATAAGTACAGTCGAAACATTATAATTGCAGTTCCTTAAGGTCTAGGAGCTCATACGGATGGACAGATGGCTATATCGTCTCGGCTGTTGACGCTGATCAAGAATATATAAGCTAAATGTGGTCGGAGATGCCTTCGTTTGCTTATTACATACATTTCCCGAAGGTACAAATGTAAAATACCCTTCTAGCTTATTGGTAGCGGGTATGAAAAAGAATTGCTAACATATACAGACATACAATATAGATTTGTACATACATATACATTCATATCATATACATAGTAACATAGCCAGTAACACACACATGCACACACACACACAGATAGAGTAACAGCCATAAGTACTTTATAAATACACTTGCAGTGATGAGCCGAAAAAGAAAGCAACTACAACAATTGCGCGTGTGTGTGCGTGTGTGCATTGAGAGTGTCAGTTGCCAATCTTCACAAGCTTTCCCCGCTCGCCCGCTCTCGCATCCAACACCTCTTTGCCTGGTGTTCATGAAAAATTACAAGTCAGCGTCACAATTGAAATATTTCCGCCTCAACGCACAGAAATGCGCAATCGAAAATAGTTATCTTGCCATTGGAATTTGCCCAGAAATATGCAATGGCAACAGCCGGCAAGTTGGTAACTGGTAACGGGTATCGGGTATCGGGTAACGGGTAACGGGTAACGGGTTACTGGCAAGGGGTAACTGGTTACTGGTAACAGTTAGCTTGCTCGTATGCAGACTGGCTGGTGGTAGTTGGATGAGCACAGTCGGATATGGCAACGACAGCCGAGAGAACTCGCCGCTTCCACTGAGGACAGAGGACACAGGACATTTGCCGGCGTCAACCATGTGTGGCACACACACATATGTGAAATATCTCCCTCCCTCTCTCTCTCACTCTCTGTGTATGTGTGTGTGTGTTTGTGTGCCGCAAGCCTCTTTACTCGACCAACCAGCGATTGCAAACGACCAACTGCAAAAGTGCCAAACTGCCGACTACCGACTGCCAACGACTGCTTTTGGCCTGGTCCGAAAAATTTCCATATTTGATTGTTTTTGGAGCGGCTGTAGCGGGCAACAAAAGGAATTAAAGATCGAAACGCATCGCAGCAGCAGCGGCACCGACAGCGACGTCTGTTTATTGAAAATGGCACATAAAAATCGAGCTGCCCAACCGATTGCTGAATGCAATGTGGCATACTTTTGGGCGCACCATAAAAACCCAACAGCTGGGCATGCTCAACTTGCTTAGACCCTGTACGAGTTTGTGCCGAGAATTAATACCACTAAATATATACTAAATAATAAAAAACCTGAAATTACAGTATGGCAACCTAAAATAAGTTGACAAGTGAGATTTAGAAATTGAATAAAGTCAGTTGAATTATTAAATATATATTTGCACTTTGTGAACTTGAATTTGATTTGAATATGATAATTTATTGTTTTCTTGTAATAATTGTCATAATAAGTTTGAGTTGAATATGAAAATATAATGTATTTATGTAATAATTTATAATTAATACTACAACAAATGCCAAATAAAAATAATCTTAAGTTACAATAAAGCAACTTAAAAGAAGTTGACAATTGAGATTCCGAAATTCAATAAAGTTAGTTTGATTAGTTAATATATATTCTCATATTGTGAGATTGGGGTTTGGATTGAATATGATAATATAATCTGTTGTAATAATCTAGAATTAGTACTATAAAAAATGCTAAATAATAAAAAGCCTGAAATCACAAAAAGGCAATTTAAAAGAAGTTGAAAAGTGAGATTCAGAAATTTAATAAAGTTAGTTTGATTGAGGTTTGGCTTGAATATGATAATATAAAGTTTTGTTGCAATAATTGTTATAATAAGTTTGGCTTGAATATGAAAGTATTAGAATGGATTGTTGCAAAAGGTAACAAGTAAGAAAGCTACAGTCGAGTGTTCATACAAAAGTATTTCTTTAATAACTTCGACAATTTTTATCTGATCACAACCAAAGTTTCAGGAATCATAACTACTATAGTTATTTTTGTATATACCAAACTCTAGCTTGAAAATTACGCTTGTTATTCTATTTTTTTGAATTGCGGGGGCTGAAGTGGGCGTGGCAAGAATTTGAAACAAACTTGATCTGCGTGCAAACATAACAAATGCTGTCGAAAAAAAAGTATAGCTCTATCTCTTATAGCCTCTGAGATCCAGTGTTTCATATGGACGGACGGACAGACGGACATGGCTAGATTATCTAGGCTGTTGACGCTGATCGGAGATGCCTTACATACATTTCCTGCCGCACAAAGTTATAATACGCTTCTACCCTATGGGTAGCGGGTATAAATATACATATATGATAAAGCCATACTAAATATTTATTCTGTGAGAGCACAGATTAGTCAAGTTATTAGAGTTAATTGGAGTTAAAGGTTTTTTTAATATTAGAGTTAATAAGTAATATTAAACATATTAAGAACAATTAATTTTTTATTCAATTTATTTTCTTTGGAAGTTTTCAACAGTTTCATAATTTGATTATTGAACTAGTCTGCATTAAGAAAGTTAAAGAGTTCGCTTTCATAAAAATCATATAAACTGTTAATTTGTTTATTTCTTCATAGAAATTTGTTGTTTATTTATTTTATATTATAGCTAAAACTGAAAACTAAAAACTCATCTTTTTGTATTTAATGTATCTATTTTCTTTAGAAGTTCTTCGAAGTTTGTCACTAAAATGTTAGAAACTGTTAAATATTATTAAAATTAATTTAGTTTAGAAATTCGCGGTGGTTCGCATTGATTGCCATTCTAAAATATCTATAGATTGACCAATTTTTTGTGGCATACACTCATTCACTTTCAGACAATGCAAAAATATGCAGTGCCATAATGTACACACAACAAATGCAAAACAATAGCTGCAAGTACCGAAAAAATGAGAAAATACCAAAAAAAGGGAAAAGGGAATTTTAAGTACGCTTGAAAAAGCGAAATGCGGATAATGCTGTACTGTAATAATACCAACAACAGAGACAAAAGACGATGACAACAACAACAACAACGACTACAACAACTGGGAAAAGTATCAACAACGAAATGTTCATGTAGCTGTCAAAAAGTTGTTGCAACAATAACTTTTTCATATGCAAAGCCGTCGCTGATATGTGTCTAATGGAAAGAGAGAGCGAGAGAGAGAGACAGAGAAAGAGAGAAAGCGAATTGCGAACCAGCAATGAGAGAAGAAAGAACGAAAATGAAAGAGACAGAAACGAGAGTCATTTATCGGTTTGTTAAAGGCACAAATCCTACAGAAAGTGATATTATAATTAATGCAATAACAACGAAGAAACCATTTAATTAACATTTGTTTCATTTAATGAAAAGTATTGCTTTAATTTGTCCAGTTGTGTGTTACAAACTAATTACAGCATTTTGGCAACATTTAAATGAATGCAAAGTTTACGGCATTTATTTAAAAATGCAATGGATTATTTCATTGCTGTCTAAGCCCTAATTAAAATTGCTTTCGACCACCACATTTGAAGCCGCTGTGACAACGTTATTAGCGATAATGTTGTGCTCCATCCGAAATACATAATTAAGTCACACTCACATTCACATTCACATTCACCATTCACATCACAACTACTCGTATTTACTTTGTCGTATTTGTCGCCAGATCATCGATTTATCGCATATAAATATTTAATTATTTTATGAGGTTTTATGTGCTCTATGTTCTCTCTTTCACAATTTTATGGCAAATAAATTGTGAAATCTATTTTATTCACTGATTCGCATTGAAAAGTTGCAATAGTTTATTGGAGTTTTATGCATATAAAAATGTGACTAACATTGCCACTGCCACTGCGTGTATTCTCTGGCCCAATTTATTTATTTATTTAAAGCGATTTGGCGATTTATTTTTATGCAGCAGGTTGAAATGTTTTGACCAGCAAAGTCATAAAATGTGCATGGCAAATTTTACAATTGAGCCTCGTAAAATTTTACGTAAATTGCCAAAGCGTCAAATACGTTTTGCAAAAGTCAAAGCAAAGAGCAATAACAACATCAACCACCAACCACCAACAACAACAACAACAACAACAACAACTACAAAAAAAAGGGAGCAACGTGAAGACTTTGGGCTGTTAAGTGGCGAAGGGGAATGATTTGGGTTAGTAGTAGAGGAGGGGTGGGGAGGGGAGGGAAGGGAGGCTGGTAAAACATTTTGCGGTTGAAGGCAGTTAGCCAAATAAATGTACAACTAGATAAACAAGCCGTTGAAACGATTTCCAGTTGTAGTTGTGCACACTCCCACACTCCCACACACACGGACACACACGAACATACATACGTAGGCAGTCAGTCAGTGTTGGCAAATAATATGTGGCCCAGCCTGAAAGTAGGCAACAAAAATCGTATGTGGCCCAGCCTGAAAGTAGGCAACAAAAACGACGCTCACTGCTTAGACCCCTTTTATCATGCGTTGCTTTTGCGTGTTTGCTTTTCATTTTATAGTATTAGCCAGTTTGTGGTTACGTGTGTGTTAGTGTGTGTCTATGTGTGTGCTTCATCGGTGTGTTTTCGAACATTTTCTTTGCTTACACTTGTGCATTTCAATTGAATGAGACCATTTTGTTTCATTAGTTGTGCATTGCGGGCCCAGCCCATAAATAAGTTACAAATTTGTTTGTTTTACTTAAGCACACATACACACACACACACGCAAACTAGGTATTTGTGCATGTATTGTCCAGTTTTGACTGCCATAAAATATTTTTAATTAACAATATGTTTCTAAACATGCCCTCAAACCATTTTTAATCTCCCACACATAGACCCTCTCACACACACACACACACAAAGAGAGACACACGCATGTGCACTTATTGTGCGTATATTTTTAAGTGTGCTACTAGTTGTTTTCTTATGTTTGTGCCGAAAATTTGCTTAATTAAAAATAACAAGCAACAACAGCAACAACATCAACAGCAATCCAGCCCAAAAGCAGCATCAACATGAAGGAAGGAAGGAAGAAGAGCACAACCGCAGAGCTACAAGCAAAACTTTGTTTAATGGTTAGTTAAGCGTTTAATTTGCACAGAGCCTTCAGCTTCTTTTTGGCGGCGAATGGTCTATATGCATACCTATTGGCAGCGGAGCAGAGGCGAAGGCGGAAGTTGGGGAGTTGTAGGGGATGCGACCTTTCCCATCCCTCGACACTAGTCTCTGTGTCGACGACTTTTTAAAAGCTTCCATAAGTCTCATGTGAGGGGTGGGAGAATTACTGCTGTTGTTGTTGTTGTTGTAGTCGGTTTTCTGTTTTGTGAACTGATCCCTTTGCCTTTTTGACAGCGGCTCAAATTTTCTTTTAATGTATTCTTATTTATTTACTTTTGCTTTTTTGTACTTGTATTCGTATTCGTATTCGTTTTCATTTCCATTTTGGTTGTTGCTATTGTTGTAGCTGCTTTGAGCTGTGAGCTTTGCTATTGACTAATTGGCATGCTTCGTCGATTGATCCGTGTGCTTGCTCATGTACTTCTATGTTAACTAATGCAATTTCGAAAATATATCCTCAGTGATGAAACAAAACTTGAGCAGCATATGCTTCAATATTTTATTGCCTCTTACTGCGATCTAAATATTTGTGAAATTGACAATTACGATACAGATTACTTGACAAATTATCTAAAAGGACGATGTTTAAATTTGTTAACACATAATATGTACACATATGTATGTATGTGATATTTGCTATATATCAAAATATACAATATACTAAAAATACTAAATTATGACGATATTTGGTATACTTATATTAATACATTCAAAATATACCGGATTGCCAACTAAAGCAACTATCATATAATATATGATTAAAATATTCCAAAATTTGGTATATAAATATACTACCACACAAAATATACCAAATAGTTTGAAATAGTTGGTATATAAAAATACTATATATTCATAAATATATAAATATACTAATACATTCAAAATATACTAGATTACCATAAAATACTAAAAATATCCGTAATTAGTATATACTTGTATGTACATATATTACATTAAAAATATACAGAGTAGTAGCAGATTAACAAAGATTACTTAAAATACATTTCAAAAGGTTGTAACAATTTATAGTTTAATATTATTAATATAAGAAACCCACTTCGACTTGGAAGTATTCAAAAGACTTTGCAATGATTGACAGATCTGTTGATATCAAATGGAGTTTGTCAAAAGTCATGTTAACTGTCAAATTACGATTAGTTGTCGCTTGTTGATCAGAGTCGTAAATCGATTGTGTCTACTCAAAAAAAAAAAGAAAAAGAAAAGTTCTGAAAGCCTCAAAGTCAATGACGTTGATGACGATGACAATGACTATGCAGATGATAATGATAATGACAATGCTGATGACGATGATGATAGTAATGATGGTGGAGATTGTTTGTGTGTGTGTGCAAACAAAATTGGCATGGGGAAAAAGTTTGTGTTTTTCTGTTTGCTATGCGTTGGTTGCTGGAACTTGTGGCACTTATTGTTGTTGTTGTAGTTGTTGTTGCTGGTTGAATGCAAGCAAAAAGCCAAATTGAAATGGTGTTTGGGGCAAAAGCATAAGCGGCTTAAAGTTGCCCCGCACTAAAATAATTTCTGTGTTAATTTTGTTTAAAATGCTGAAGGCTGCTTCTGCTGGAAAAACTTTCGCCAGCAGCAATGACAGCCAACCGAATCAGAATCAGAATCAGAATCTAAATCCAAATCAGAGTCAGAGTCAGAGTTAGAGTAATGCCAATTAGAGGCGAATGTTTTACTGTCTAAGAGGGAGCGATGTACGATGATGAGTTTGGTGGCGACCGCAAAACATTTGCCGATTAGCCACGCTGATTATGCAATTCTCTTTAATCTTTTCGAGCCAGAAAATACACAGATTCCCGACTGTCACAAATACAGACAGCCAGACAGAGGCAGCAAGAGAGTGAGAGAGCGAGAAAGCAGAGAGAGAAATTATAAAATAAAAAGCAAATGATTGACAGCCTTCGGGCGATGAGTGAATATTCAACAGAAAATTATGCACTTTAAATAAGTTTTTGCGTTTAGTCATTATTCAATTAAAATTCACAAGGACAAAAAGTACGCAAACGAGGAGTGCGGCCCACAGGGCAACAGCAAAACGGGCTGGCTGGATGGCTGGCCACTGTCTGTCCCGCTGTCCCGCTGTTCTGCTGTCCTGCTGTCCCGTTGCCCTTCTGGCTGTATCCTTATACTTTACACAATTTCCAGCTTTTTGCTTCATAATATAATTTCTTGCTATAGGAGCCGCAGGTCCCAAAAATGTTATTGGCTGACAAAAGAGCTTCACAATGTGCTGATGTTCATGTCGATGAGGCAGGCTGCTAAAGATGCCACGGGCTATGGCGGCGGGGGGGTGGGGGATGGTAACACTAACTGTCTCCGGTTGACAGCTAACAACGTTAGCAACAAGCAACAGCGGCAAGTTTTTCGGCCAAAACTGAAGTTTCACCAGCCATGTCAAGTTTAGCTTGCCAAAAGCGGATCTTATGCCCCGCCTCTGTATAAATTGCAAAAGATTTACCATACCGCCCTCCCCAACAAAACAAAAATAAAAAAAAAAAAACCCAAAACGCAACCAAGTCCGAGTCGTCGACCCCATTCTGGGCATGCTTGAGCTGTTTGTGTTGTGGCTCTGCGTGTACAAAACTTTCATAGGCCAGGCAGCCAGTCAGCCAGTCAACCCGTCAGCCCGTCAGCCAGCCGGCAGTGGCACAAATTTAACTTTTTAATTAAAGCAACGCAATTGTTTTTGGACAATGTTTGCCGCCCAGACATGCACCAGACAAAAGATGCCACACAATGCACTACTACTACAATAAAAAGGCGGCCAAAAACACACACACACACACACAAACGAACAACAACAGCGACAACATCAGTAATAATTTTTTGCGCCAAGAAGAGACGCGACTCGCGACTCTGAGGGTCTTCGAGTCTGAGAGTCGTTGTTGGCTGCCAGCTGCCGCAGTTGCAAGTGCAACAGGCAAACTTGACACACAAACAAAGAAAAAAAAAACCAACGAGCGAGCGAGTGAAACAAAAAGGGCAGAAGGAGAATTACGTTCAAAAGGCGACGACGAAAGCGACACACAACAAAAAACACCGCCAACAACAGCTTAAAAGTGGCGACATTTTAGCGCTCTTCTTGTGTGCGTGTGTGTGTGTGTGTGTGTGTGTGTGCTGGCAGCCATCTTTTGGGATGGCTGAACGATAACGAAACCCAACGAGAAGTTATGTTTCTTCATGTAGACAGTAACAACGCAAAAAAAAAAGTAAAACAAAAGCTAAAATGAGATTTCAGATGCATGGAGATGAAATCTTTCAGTTGCTTGCAGCTCAACAACAATTGTAGTTACTCCTTACACCGATTTCGACTATTATAATATAAAAGAAAACACTAAAAGTTGATTAATTAATTATTAAAATATGCAGTGATAAGTGTTAAATATATGGTAATGGATTGTTGAATATCATGAACAAATATCAAATATAGATCGATAATATTTGCATGTCTACTTCTTCTTCTTGTGCGGAAATATAAAATAACATAAAACAAAACATTATTAAATCATTGTTTTCATGCAACACAAATAATATTTAAGACTCATGTACAACAGCGAGCATACTAATTTATCATTTTTGACTTTAAGATGTTATAAAATTCGTAAAAATTAATCGCTGATAATATTATCAATTTCAACACTAAAAAAAAAAATGTTAAGTAATGATTTGGGTCTTAGTCTTTTTGGTCTAAAAAGAATATAAAAATCTTAAGGGTTAGGAAACCCTCTTGATGATCATATGATGTAAGATCCAAGTGCTTATCAATAAGAAGCAAAAAACTTATAGTTTTCAGATCAAAAAATATTATATATAATTTTTTTTTAAACTATTTATTTATTAATTATGTATATAATTATATTCAGTGGTATGCCACTAACTTTAACTTATGAAATACTTATTATCGATTAGCGCAGCATTTTGAACTCTTCGATTGAAACACATCTCTGAATGTTGTGAGCAATTGGAAGAGGTTTATTTAATAATGATGTATTAGAGGCTCTTTGAAAAATACTACACTTTTTTATATCACAAAAGCGTTTGACGGTTGCAATTTGTACACAGTTCGTGTTTTTTTATGGCATGAATCGGTGTTTTTGACAGAAACCACGCTTTAACCACATCGGGAAGCAGCAGAAAATGCATTGAAAACGACAATAGAAAATGTACTGGAAAAATCACAGAGAAGGGAACGCAAAAAATGCCAGAAAATGCATCGAAAAAAGAACCCGCAAAAGGTAATAGAAAAAGTAAATTTTTCTACCGGTTACCCATGTTGTAGAAGGGTGTCATAAATATGTGCTAATTTTAAATGAAGTAGAATATCGATATACCAAGTATGGGCTTTGGTATGTTTTAGGATACATGTGGAATATTTTTGGTATATTTTTAGAATATGGGATTCTTACTCATTTTCCATTTGTTACGAATATACAGGGTATCATCTTCATATCTTCAGTATATTTCAGTATTTTTGGTATATTTTTAGAATATTATTTATTACTCATTTTTAATAAAAACATTTTTTAATATACCAAAAATATACCACAAAATACAAGTATATACCAAAGCCTTTACTTAGAATATTGAGTATCTCACAGTCGTAGACAGTCGATTTTTAACTTGTTTTTTTTTTGTTTTTTTATACTTTATTAGTGATCTACCAGTTAGTCATATAAATATTTTGGGAAGCGGGTATTTTATAGTCATTTCATTCCATTGATGCAAAAATATTAATTATTTTTTATGAATAAATGAAAAACAAAATGACAAATTTATTTCTACCACATTCGTGGTTTCCAACAATTTCTTTTTTCAACTTTTCCTAGCATTACGCTGTACTAAAGATTTAACTTCGTTCGTTGAATTTTTTAATAGCACATGTTGATTTTAAACCTCGAATGAAAAACGCAGTAAACTTTGCTAGTATTGTTGGCAGGCATATAACTTTTCAACCATTATCTCAGACAATTCGTAAAGAAATAATTAAATATTTTTCTGCAAATTTTGAATAACTTGAAAGAAATACAATAACCAAAATAAAGGTAATAAAAAATTAAAATATTTAAAGTGGAAACCGAAATGGATTCAAGCGATTTAAGTGATTTGAATGATTCGAGTGATTCCAGCAAATCGAGTAATTCATGAAATGAGAGTATAGTGTCGATTATATGGAATGCACCTAAAATTAAAGTAGCTGAATCAAGCGATTTAATTGATGAAATAACTTATGAAGAATCTGAAACCACTGACGACTGCGATATGGAACAGCTCAGTAAAGAAGCTCTAGAAATGAAAATAACTGCTTCATCAGTAACAATTGTGACAGCGAAACCGAATAAGGCAATAGATGAAAACCCAATTAAAGTATCTGCAATAATTGATGATATAAACGTAAGCACAAACCGTGAAGAAGTTCGACAAATTCCAGCAACAAAAGATATTACAGAATCGGGAAAACAGCAAAAAAATTTGTGCAGTAATCTCGATAAATGTTCCCCATATGTGGGAAGCAGGTCGTGGAATTTGTGAGGCTCTCGGTTTGGAAGTGGTAAATGATATAGTGACGGAAAAGAAAGAAACCGTTCAATACTGAAGAAACTAAAGCTGTGGAAACTAAAGTAAAAGACATTGAACTGGCCAGAACACTGGAGAAACGCGAAAGTTCGAATGCATTTTATGACGCTGATGCAAGCAAGTCATCTGAGAATAATTTCCCAAATGCATCTGATGCATTAGAAGTTCAGAAAGAAGATGAAACAAATAGTGTGCATTCAGAAACTGATACATTGACCATGACAGACGAGGCTACGGCAATCGATACATCAACAGATACGGCATCAAGTGTATATTTGTCTGAAGATGACATGAGTCTCTCACTCGAAATGACGATTACGACAATAGATGAAAAAAATATTGGGGATAAATCGGGAAGTTGGCCACGTTATTTCAATGAAATGAACTATAAACCCATGGAGTCGCAATCATATAAAATCATTGATTTGGCAGCAGCCCAGAAAATCTGGGAAACCTTCAAAGATGAAGACTACGTCAATGGATTTGAAAATAAAAATATTCGTGTCCCTCTTCGGCCATTTTTCACATATATGAAAGCACCTGAAGACAAGGGCCAAGTGCTAATTGCACCACCGAAAATTACATTGGAACACATTGCTAGCGAGATGGTGAAAAATAATTATGGCGCCTATATGCATGTGGAGATTGGAAAACATGTCTTCGATTGCATACCCAGACTGCTGAAGGTTTATTCGAAGTGGTTTGAAATAGAGGTGGGCGCGGGCCTGTATTTTGAGGCCCGGGCACGCACGAAAACAAACTCTTTTTTGAGAGGCCCGGCCCGGCCGAACACGAAACATTTTCATCAAGGCCCGGGCCCGGCACGAAACTTATTTACACATATAAGAAAACATTATTGCCATTATAATTAACGCAATCGAAAAGCTTCCACACTTCACTCCTGCCCTTTTCACTTTGTATAAATTTTACACATTCACTTTTTTTATTTACAGCGTCCTGAATTGTTTGTCGCGACATTTTTATTTTTCACAGATTTGCTAATTTCACAATAAGCCGCCAATTTTGAATTAGTGGTGTGCAAACAAATAAAATATTGTATATGCAAATTAATAGTAGCATCGATAAGCAATTAAAATGCGACAAATGGCGGTTCTAATTCGATCAAATCAAAATTTTTTTCGGGCCTATTTCGGGTTTTTACGGGCCGGGCCTTTTTGCTAAGGCCCGGGCCCGCACGAAGCCCGTACGAATCTTAATTTTAAGGCCCGGGCCCGCCCGAACCCGCTCCGGGCCTGTGTAAGCCCGCGGGCCACGAAAAAAAGCCCGGCCCGTGCCCACCTCTAGTTTGAAAGACTCAACAGGAACATCATTGAAGTTATGCTCGACGAACGCGATGTGCCGCCCAAAGGTTTTCGCGCGATCTACAAATGGATGCGCACTCAGAAGACGATCAAAAAGAAACATTCGGTTAAGGCGATGCAAGGAGCCAAATATTTGCAAATCGATACACTAGAGATGGAGTTGTGGGATCTCTTGAGTGATCCCCAAATACGCGAGAGGGCGGCATTTGATCTGTTTGCGAGTGCCGGCTATATGAGCCTTCTTTAAGATTTCCGTCCTCTGATGGCGGGTCGCGTTCGCAACTATTTATTGCCTCTTGTCGCCAGCGAGAATTTCGTGAAACTTTAGCCACAACAGTTGATTGTTTTGCAACCACACTTGGTGTCAATTCGGAAATTGAAGTGCTGTATGCGGCTGTGCGTTGGATACTCCACAGAACCCAAGATCGTCTGCCTCATATGCAAGAAGCCATGCAGTCGCTGCGATTCATCTATATGCCAATGGGATTTTTGTTTTCTCTACGCGGAGGTACGCTAGGGAAGGCAACCGATGACATCAATACGCCAGACTATTTGCTCTTGGAGTTTAGCAAGGATCGCATCTTACAAAATCGTTTATCTGAAGCCATGTCCTTTATAGGCATGGATATGCAGGGTGACGAGGAGACGAACACGGATAGCGAGGGCTTTGGGAAGCGAGCACTGGCCAGGAAACAGGAGTCACCGCTGGATTTACTTCCCAAATATCATATGCCTTACGTTGTCTATCCCTATGCACATCACTTCAAGTATGCTCAATTTATCGAGTTCATTAGCTCGATGCAGTTGGATTGGATGGCCAAAGTGAAGTTTGTTAATTCGGAGCATGACGTTGAAGCCTGAAAAAGTCCTAAATATTGCTATGTAAAATAAAATAAAGCTTAAAAGAAATTCAAATGCCAAATTTAGTTGGTCAAGCAACCAAGTAAACATGTCGTATACGCAATGTGTTAAACGTAATTGCCTTGTGCAAGTCAAATTACACAATTATTTTCCATGGCTTCAAGTTGTGTAACACACAAAAAGCTACAATTGGTGATAAGTCAACAAATTGCAGTAAAAATTGCAACTGCAACACAACTGCTGATAGCAGTCAGAACGAGAGAGAGAGAGAGAGAGAGCGAGGGAAAGAGTGCGTGCGAATGCAAGAGGCAAATACTTTTGGCAACTAGATAGCCACACACTCGACTGCAATAGTGGGCAATACAATATGTATACATATGTATGTATGTACTATATGTTGTCTGCATCGTGTGTCTGCTTTCCCCATATTGACAGTTGATTTGCACACTAATTGCACAAAAGAAAACCAGAAATCCCGTACATTAATTAAACCCTTCAATGAGATTATGCGAATGGCTTTTGTGTGCTTATGCCAAGCATTGACTTTGCTATCGATAGTATTTGCTTATTAATCAGAGTGTTCTTCTCATAGTTATCGTTAACTTCTTAGATCTCGTGAAGTAATACATGATAGTAGACCAGACAGCGAACAAAGTTCAAAAGCAAATACATTACTTTCAATTAATGATTTGTAACTTCGTATAGTATAACTTATAGTATACTAATATACCAAATATAGCTTTTGGTGTAATTTACCATTCATTTTGTATATTTCAAGAGTATTTCACAATCTGGTATATTCCAAAATAGGCCTTTGATATATTTAAGTATTATTCAGTATATTAATTTTCCATGTTTTAGTATTTTTGGTATATACATTTTGGACATTTCAAGAATAATTAAGAATTTAGTATAATTTATAAGTATTACACTAGTGATATACCAAATATATCCTTTGGTATAATTTAGTAATTTTGGTATACTAATTTTGAATATTTCAAGAAAATCTCCAATATGGTAGAGTGTGAAGTAATAGTTTATGAATATATCATATTTATTATTTGGTATATTTTAGTATATTTTGGTATATTAATTTTGAAAATATTTCATGAATAACTAACAATATGTAACAATATATCCATATTTTAAAAGTAATATTATCAATACTATATATAGCCCTCGGTATAATTTAGTATATTATTGTATCATTATATGTATTATTTTGGTAGATTTATAATCATGGAATATGGATATACCAAATATAGTCCTTGGTATTTGGAGTATTTTGTATTTTGTTAATTTGGTGTATTTCAAAGTTTTAATTTTATTCAAAATGGGTTGGGGTTATCTCACAGTCAATTACATTCAATTGTAGCTTTCTAATATGTTCAATATAATATTACAAAAAAAATAATTTCCATCCTTCACGAGAAACAAGTTCACATAAATACAAAAACAACTACCTTTCCACAAAATAGTTATAACTCAAAGAAAAACTAATATCAGAAATAATAAAATCAAACGTTAGTTACTACCACTATAATTTAAAAACATTAGTTTGTGGCACATGAAAACGCATAGATAAATCAACTTTGCTATTTTTCACTGTGTATGCACGAAGGCATTGCTATTAAGTCGATTAAATCTATTCAGCTTTGTCCAAGCTGGAAGCTTTTCAGCGTCTCAATAGATGTATTGACTTGGCAACCAGAAATGCTGCTGATGGAACTATGGTAAAAGTGCTTTGTGGCATTTCGAGAGTTACACATGTTATGTAGAGTCTTATGAGACTTAATAAGGAGGGAAATGGTTTATGACTATCGATCTGTTTTATTAGTATGATGCGTAGTTAATGCAATGTATCATACATCTCAATTAAATGATTTCCAAAGATAGAAAACAATTGAGTGACGATTAAAAAGTAAAACTCGATAAAGTTCTTGAATATTTGAACCTTTTAAATGTATTTAAAGAGTTTTATTTCATGTCTCTTTAAGGCAAAATTACACCTTAAATGAAAACATGCATTCTTGTAATTTAATTGTTTCTTGCAATAATTATTTGCTTCAAAGGTGGGGTAAACATCTAACACACATAACTCCATCAAATATGGCACGAGTGGACAAGTGCCGTTAATTATACTATATCTTCAGCGTATATTTTATTTATTTACAAATTAATGGATTTTTGTGGAGCACAATTTATGAGTGTGACGGCGGCGTGTGGGGCATGTTTATTATTATTATTTATTGCATGCATTATAATTCATTTAAGAGACATTTGGTCTCTAGCGGGCCTCTTGACTTGTTTGTCCCTTAGTTTTTTTATACGCGCTACCCAAAAGGTAGAAGGGTATTCCCATTTTATGTCTCCAGCAAATGTAACAGGCGGAAGGAGACATCTCCCCACAAAGGATATAAAAAATGTTTTTTTTTTTATTCGGAAAAAATGGCTTTTGCAGTCAGATACAATAATGATTTGGTATGTTTGCTTTTCTTAAAAATGTTAGCGGATATCTCACAGTCGTGTACACTCGAAAGTAGCTTTCTTGTTTGATTTTTTATTTCGTCCATTAATTAACGCGTTTCGCTCGTCGAATGCTAATTAAAATTAAAAGTGCTACTTAATTGGCAGCAACAGCTGTTGTGTATAACCTATTGCCATGACCCCAAACATACAAAATATTTGTAATATTCAGTTCACTCTTTCAGCTGAACGCAACTCGACTCGTCCTAATTTGCCTGATTGCCTATTAAATGCTCCACTTCCATGCAATTTAAAAGCGTTTTATATAGCACAAATTAAGCATTTAACTCGACACTGTGTGCGTATATCCATGTTGTCAGTCAGTCAGTCTGTTGGTTGGTTGCCTGTTTTTGTTGTGTCTGTGTGTGTGTGTGTGTGTGTTTGGTTGCCTCCCTTGTTTTTTTTTTTGGTTTTGTTGAGTGAGCTGGTTAGCTTCAATGCATTGTCCGAATGCAACCAATCAAAATTCCTGTAATAAAATCAAATTTTCATTGCTTTTGTGAGCATTTCCTTTACATTTCATTCATGCCGCCACCCCTTCATCCCCTTGGCACTCCTTACCATACCACATTTTAGGTGATGGTCAACAGAACAGCAGAGAGAGAGAGAGAGAACAGCGAGAAGCGAGGTTTGGTTAGTCAGCTGTTTGTCAGTGCCTTAGCTCGGCATGTGGGTTTGGTTGCGTAACTGCTGCTAACTCTAACTAGGCACAAAGGCTGCCAATTTTTAGCCCAGCTGTAGTTTCATCTTTCGTTTGTTTTACCAGACACACACACACACACATCCACTTGTCTCTACAACCCAGACTCGCACAAATCCAAACACAAACCAGCACACATTGCTGCATAACAGCGCTGCAATTTTTTACGCCTCACCTCAAAGAGATTTTGGCCTTGTGTGTAGAATTTTCCTCAATTTTTTTTGGGTGTGCGAGTGTGTGTGTCTTGTCTGCAATACTCTTGGTTTTTTCCTCGATTTTTTTTTTTTTTGTTAACGCTATACAAAAATGTTGCTTCTTTGGTATCGGCTTGCATCGATTCGATGGCATTTTTAGCTATGTGATTTGCGATAAGATTTGTTTCGTCTTCGATAGAGATCTTTATTAATTCAAAAGTTCTTCAATTTTGTTTGGTGGAAGCTTTAAAAGTGTTCCTTCAATGAGGAACATAATTTGTTTTTTATTAAGGATATATTAATAAAAATGCTAAAACAATTCTTGTCGAATAATTGTTAATAATTGGCCAAGTTTATGAACATTTTTGATGTCTGTTAACAATCAAAGAAAGTGCTGCGTAACTCTAGCTCGCTCAATATATATGAAATTGGCAAACAAATTGAAATACTATCCTTGAAAAAATACAAACGAGAATCAAATAGCAAGTTATTATTACTATCAAAACGCCGTGATGAAAAAACTAAACGCCTTTACTAGTCTGCAATTGAAATGCATATTTTTATTAACTTTTTTTTGGATGGCACGCACAGACATATTGTGTGTGTGTGTGTGTGTGTGTGTCAGAAGCAATCGTTCGACGATTGTCGACTAGCCGCCAGACTAGACCCAACTCCAATAGAAAGTGCAAAAATTTGAAACAATAACTTTTACGCATGTCAGTGTAAACTCACATAGAAAATTTGCATGCGCCACACACACAAAAAGCATATGCAAAAGAAAATGAAAAAAAGACGTGTAAACCCACACACTCACACACACACACACACACACACACTTACTTACATGCATAGAGAGAAAGGAACAACAACAATAATTTCGACACAAAGTGAAAAAAAAACAAACAAAAAGAAAAACAACATATAACGTCGAATTAAGTTTTTCAAAGTAAAAATATTGTTTGAGCTGGTTGTAACGGAGCTTTGGTGAAATTCATTCTCATAAAGAGCGCCGCGTTCTGGCTTCCACTTTATCCATTTGCACCAAGATAAAAGGTAGATTACAGTATGTACGATAAGTATGTGTATGAATAAAAAATGCAACATCTATATTTTAATTAAATTTGCGCATTTTTGTCAGTTCATGTTCAATGTACTTCTTATCACAATTTAACACGAATTGGTTTGATAAAAACACTTCACAATGAAATGCAGATCGAGCCGACAAAAAAATGGAAATACAAATATTCCATTTTTTTTTCCAACAGTTTTTATTTTCGTTTTTTGGTTGCTACCAAGTTTTTGTTGTCGAGCATTTCGGTTAAAACAAATTGGCTTTGTGTAATTTGCACTTCATTAGAGAGGCGGAAGTTGAATCATTTAAGTAATGAAATTAAAATTTGCAATATTGATGAAAGATGTTAAAGCGGTTAAATATTATACAAGATACCCTTTAAAGATAATTTGTAGATTAGCAGCATATAAAATACTACTTCAATTGAAGCTCTTATGTAAAACATCTTTTGTAATATAATTTAATTTCCAGGGACTCTGAATCACTTTTCATGCAATTGTTTTTGTTGTCCTTTTTTTGTTGCCCATTCAATTTCATACATATTACGAATGTGGGCAAGTGAAATGCATAATCTAATTATTACTTGGAACTTTTGTGTATGTTGCTTTTGTCAATTTGAAATTTATTAACATATTCATAATTCATGGTAAATTATACATAGTACAGGCATTTCGCTTATTGATAATTGATAGTTGTAAGATTTGTAGGAGACGAAGTTTGTGACTTTCAATGGAGTAAAGTGAAAGTGAAATGCAGTGGCAAAAATGTAATTAAATGAATTTGGAATTTAATTAATTGTTCCACATTGCGTATGTTTAATATTGTCGGCAGCACAGCATATTTTGCACATTAAATGCGATGTCTGGTCGCACTTTGTGGAACTTGCGTGCAAGTTTGTGTGTGTGTGTGTGTGTGTATGTGTATGTGTGTGTGGCACGCACTTAAAGTGACTTTTGTGGTCTCATTTGTGAGCTACTATTGCGGTCTATTCGCATAGATGCACACACATACACTCACACACACACACACAAAGAGTGGAAGGGACGGACTATGGGTTCATGTTTATGGGCACACAAAAACCGCATGCAGTGACCATACAAAGTCAGTTGGTTACTGCTGATAATTTATAAAGCTCAGCCAAGTGAACTGCAGTCTATTAGAAGCGCGTTAGCCAAAACATGTGGATTGAGGGCGGTGCAGCCAATGCACTGTGGGCTAAATATGCATATTTCCGTAGCAAATTTGAAAGCATTTAAATTAAGTGAAAGTGCTACTTTTTTTTGCATTTATTTAACCCGATAATATTTTTGCATCTGTTAAGCCAGCCATATTCGTATTAAGAACACAAGAAGTTCTTGTAGTATAAACTTTTGTGTGTATATTATTAAGAGTACTGGATTTTGTGCTCTGAAAATTGTATAATCTATTCCTTTTTTATTAAGTCCAACTTTTTAAGTAGAAAAGTACAAATTGGCGATTAATGTGGTTCTTATCATTTAGTAAAAATTGCCTTCACTTATGAATGTTCATAGTATATTCTTCCACTAAATTGAACAAATTAAATAGTTATCACTTTGTGTACACAAAAGTATCCCAAAGACCATATTTGGTATATCGACACTTTACCACTTTACTTTCAAAATATACCACAAAATTCAAAGTATATCAGACTGTCAATTGATTCCTTAAAGTTAACAACTTTTATTACAATAAGTAAGAAAGCTACAGAGACTACTAGATGACACAAATTTTCTGTGAATGTAAAAAAGTATGGTACATTTACCGAAAACTACAAAAAAACGAATATATTTGGTATATAGACATACTATTACTTTCAAAATATACAAAAGTATTCAAAACTTACCAGAATGTCAATAAACACCATATAAAATGAGATGAGAGCAAGCAGTAGGATATATATACAGAAAAATATACCAAGGACTATATATGGTATATTCACATACCATAAAGTTAAAAACATTCCAGATTGCCAATTTATATACGGTATGTAAATATACCGAACAAATGCAAAAATATATCAAGGACTATATTTGGTATATCGACATACTATTACTTTCAAAATATACAATAAAATTCAATTCTTACCAGAATGTCAATAAACACCATATAAAATGAGAGCAAAACAGTACGATATATATAGTATACCGAAAAATATACCAAGGACTATATATGGTATATCGACATACTATAAAGTTTAAAACATACCAGATTGTCAATTTATATACGGTATGTAAATATACCGAAAAAACTAAAAATATACTAATTTGGTATATCGATATACTATATTTTCAAAACATACCAGAATATCTATTTATACCATAGCAAATTATTTCTTACACAACTTTTAAAACGTACATAGTAGCCAATAAAAGATTTATGTATTAACAAATTCTTAACAAAATAAATGAAATGGAAAATGGTCACCCACAGTGCAGTGTTGCAGCGGGTGAGCGCACGTCAGGGCCACAGTCAATAAAAGTCTGCGAAAGTCAGTGGTCCAAACAAGTTGATGATTAATGCAACTGAAATTGCGAGTAACTCTTGCTCTCAGCAATACCCAAATGAAACTTGCTCTCTTTTCCCCCTCCCCCCCTCCGTAAACCGTGTCGTGCCGAGCCTAACCAAACAAAGTTCGTGTCTTGGAGTAAAAGTTTTTTGCAATACTCGTACTTCATGTTCCAGCAAGCAAGTCGAGACGAGGCAGCGAGCAGCAAGCAGCAAGTAGCGAAAAGGAAAAAGGCTGACAAGAGTCAGCCAGCATCATTGGGGCAAAAGGGCGACTCAACAGTTGCATTTGTCTTTGGCCTGTGGCTTTACGAATATAATCAAATCCGTTTGCCGACTCACAACTCTCTATCTCTCTCTTGTTCGTTCTCCATCTCTCTCTCTCTCTCTCTCTCTCTAGAGCAGAGAAGCGACAACCGACTGCCGGTTTTACTTGCAACGCCAACATCTTCCAACAACTCTGTGGGGAAGTGTGGCAAAGTTGTCTCCAAGTGTCTTGTCTCTCAGAGCTTTATGCCATACTTAGTTTAGAAGGCAATGGGCTGCTGTCTCCTGGCTCCTGGCTGCTTTTGCTTTTGCTGGCACACTTCCTTAGGTATCTTCTTCCCCCCTCCGTCACCACATGCACATTAAATAGAGCAAGTAAAGGCGGGGAATGGAAAGGAGAGGAGAGGAAGGGTCGACACCCTTTTGCACAGTTTGCGAAAAATGATTAATGCGATTTGAACTTTAAATTTACATTGTGTTCATGATATTCAGTTGAATTTATGAGCGCTGTTTGAGTTTGTAAATGAGTTGCTCATTTAATGCCCTAACAAGCGTCTTTCCACACTTTGGCTCCGCACCACAAACTATGAGAGCAACTGGAAACTGGCAACTGGCAACAAAAGTGGCGGGAATTGCCACTTCAACTTAACATTCCTCCCAGTTGATGCCATGGCCATGGTGGTGGCTTCCTTTTTGGGGTTTTGCCACCGGCATAACGGAATTAATGATTGTATTTCATTTCACATTGGCCCATTTTGTGTACATCATAGATTAAATGAGTTATCTGCTTCGCTTCCCCACACAGTCCACCCCTTTGACCAAAATAAATGTTATACCCTGTTAACCAAAATACTTCACTTTGCTGGTATTTTGGCTATTTACGTTCATGCGTAAATTCTATTAATTTGCAATGATAATGTTATTAAAGATTACTTTTCACACCTACGCTATTGACTTGAAGATATTGTAGACAAGGAACTTTAATAAATATGCATGCAAGATTAAAGCATAATTTAAAATAAACGTGAATACTTGAACTAGATATGAATTTCTATTAATTTAATAGTAAATTCGCTCTTTTGTAACTTTGACAAGCTCTACATATTCAAGTGATTTTACCTAAGCAATGAATTCATGGAAAAACAAATTATCTTCATCTAAATTTTTTGTATGTAAAAGAAATAAGAAACCCACAGTCGAGTACACTCGCTATGCATTCTGAATAAAAGCTAAACAGTGCGATATTATTCTAGAGATATATATGAAATATACCAAAATATATACTACATTAATACTAAAATATACCAACGAATATATTTGGTATATTAAACAGTATAAAAATAAGATATATAAAATATACCAAAATATATACTACATTAATACTAAAATATACCAACGAATATATTTGGTATATTAAACAGTATAGAAATCAAAATAAAGCATACATACTAAAATATACCGAAAATACTGAAATATACCAAAAGCTATATTTGGTATAATCAATACTGTTACATTCAAAGTACAATATATACCAGATTGTGAGCCCAAGCACAATTCACAATGTTGAAGAATCATAAATAATGTAGCTATCATTGTCTGTAACACAATTTACAGATTATAGCTTCAAAACTATCCACGCTCCAAAATTATAACACCCTACTACTCTATGGGTAGATGCGTATAAAAATAAAATAACTATACTCTCATAAACAAATTGTTTTTAAATAAATTAATGTGTGGAGATGTATAAAATAAAAAGCCGCATGACTATCGGAAACAATATCAAGTATTGATTTAAAGATAAATCAAAAAATTCAACACTGCAAAAGCTCAAAAAGACGCGCATAGCTGAGTTAAAGTTGGAGTCTCTAAGTTATGTTGTCGTTGCTCGACCTATTTTATGAAAAGTGTACCTTATAAAGTAAACCTTATAAAAAACGTTGTTTCTTTTATCTGAATGAGGTCATCTCTTGAAAAAGGCATAAATACAAGTATTTATTCGAACTGAATTCTATTTACATATATTGGAATCACAGTAAGGAAATTTACAATAAATGTAAATCTCTTAATTCTTATAAATTTGGTTGAGATGCCATAAACTTCTTATCAAATTACATCGCTGCTTAATAGCTATCATTGCAGTTCTCTTCTAAGAACTTTAACAATTGAAGCATGAATTGTGAAAGAGTTTTGCCAGCAGCTCGAATTTGCTGTTGTCGTCAAGGCTTCATTCGGAGCCGGAGCATGTCTTTGACAGTCGGACACATTGATAATTATCGCACAAAATTTGTGTGTGTGTGTGTGTGTTCGATCCTTGAGAATGGCCTGTGGCATCTGTCACCTCGACGATGCCGCCTTTGCGGTTTTCTTTCACTCTTGTGTGTGCGTGTGTGCGAAAAACAAGAAAATTTACAACAAGCTCGCCCACCTCGAAACTGCCTTTCAGAGAAGCTGTGCATAAATTCATTGTCACTACGACGCCGACGAGGACGAGGACGAGGACGAGGACATCAAATGAATGAATGACTGAATGAATGAATGAATGTGCCATTTGTGGGCAGAACCACAGTCGTGTGTGTCCTATCCTGTTCTGTCTTGTTCTGTCATGTCTGGCTGATGTGTTCTCTCTCGCGTTTCATGCCATGTGTGTGCCTTTTAGGCTAGCAGCGGCTCACATAAATCTTTCGAATTTTGTTTGATCGAACGCAAAAATAATGGCGCTTTGTAACACTCTGTGTTCTGTGTCGATGCCGATTCCCTTCTGGCTTCATAAATTTGTTGGCGTGCTTTGGCCAGGCGAAGTCAACAGGAAAATTGACATTTTGTGCGAGCTTCTCTCTCTCCCATCTCTTTCATCGCTCACAGTTCTGCTAATGATACAAAGCGAGCTCAACTCTTTTTTTTTTTTTTTTGAGGTGTTTTTGGTTTGAGGTGCATGTTGTATTTGCCGATCACTGTGCAAATTCATCAGCTGCACAAATAAGTGCTAGCATATATGAAATGACCAACTCAACTCGAAGCTCGGACTTTACGCCACTGTGACTAACTGACTGAACTGCAGCCTGATTGCTCAATGGAGCACTTACTAAGTGGTGACTTTACTGTTGCTGTTCCTGTTGCTGTTCCTGTTTTCGTTGCTGCTGCTTTTTTGGCAGCCTTCATTTTAATTGCCAAACTTTGGGGCAGGTGGGCGGCAGCTGGCTGAGCTGAGCTCAACATTTGCCATTTAAGTTTTTGATGTGCGACGCAGACGCGACAGCGTTGATTATTTTTATGTTTATGGTCGCGCATTACGCATACGACATGTGCCACCACATTGAAATTATATAATACGTAGCATACATGGGTAAGTCTGCCAGAGTTTTATGATTATGCAAAACAATTAGGCTGCAGACAACACACAAAATAAATAAAGAAACGAAAGGCAAACGAAAGAGAAAAGTAAAATGTATAAAACATATTTAAGCATATTTTCAAGCAACTGCCGTCTGGCTGGTTGGCTGGCTGGCTATCCATCTAGCCATTTGCTGATGATGGCCTGCAGCTGCCACTTTTCATGCTAAACTCAACTAACGTGCAAAAATCAAAGAATTTTATGCATGACTGGACCATACGTGTGTGTGTGTGTGTGTATGTGTCTATGTGTGAGTGACTGATGGAGTGTGCTTGCTTGCTGTCCAGGGGTATCCTGTCCTGTCCTGTTTCGTTGTCCGTTTTATGTGTGCGTGTGCACTTTGAACAAATTAAAATTGCAAAATCCTCGTGCTGCATTTATGAAATACAATTTGGTTGGGCAGCATGTAGCAAACTGGCAAACTGGCAAGCGGCAAGAGGCAAGCGGCAAGTGGCAAACGGCAAACGGCAAGCAAGCAAAGATCTGGCACGTAAGGCATAAGCTGTTTCTCATAACCGTAAACAATCGAAAGCTGCCATAGTTCGTTGCATGCAACACAGCATACTATATATAGTATATATAAACATATATGTATATATGTATAACATATATGAGAGGGACGCACACTCCACTCAACTGTCATGTCCAAGTGTGCGTGTGTGCATGTAGAGTGTCATATCTTAATTGCTGCAACTCTACGGTATCTGTGACACTGTGGCAACAACTGGCAGCCTGCGGCACTCGGCCTGCCCGGAATACACAGCAAAAAAAAAAAAAAAAAACAGTGAGAGAGACAGAGAGAGAGAGAGAGAGTCACACAGCAAACGTCTGTGAGAAATGATATTCATAAAATGCATATTTCGTTCATTTTATTATTCTTGTTGCAATTGTTGTTGCATTTATTCACCCCAATCAATTAAGCGGCAGATAAAGTGCCGAATCAATTGGCAAAGTTGCAACACACACAAAACTCTTGCAAATTGAATGCAAAAACAAGCATTTAAAGTCAATATCTGTTACCTTTAACTTGTCATTTAGCCCCAAGTCGAACTTCTTTTTTTTTTTTTTGGTCATAAATTCAAAATGAATTTTCTCTCATATTTAAATGGCTGTGAATCTATTCGGAGAAAACCTTGAGCTGGCGACAATCGTGGCAGACTCCATCTATGACAAACATAAACAAATCATGTGCATAAGTAACCAACAAAAAAAAGGATTGAGATATGAAGATTATAAATAAAAGGACCTAGAATTTATGGACATCTCTATCTCCGACCTCGTCTACATACATATTCATATCTTCTATGAGCTTGTAACGAATCACTAGTGTAATATTCGTCTGGTGCTGGTGGAAGGATTACTAGTATGGCGTACGCGCTGGCTTCTCCGGGCTTTGCTCAGATAGCATGGGGTTCAAGGAAAGGGCCAACTAATAGGACGCACCACTTATAATAATAATACATTTAAAATTCGCGTACATATGGGAAAACAGAGAAGGAGTGCAATGGGAAGGTTACATGAAACAATAGTGAAAGAGAAGAGAAAGGGAAGGAGAGGAAGGTAGGTTAACAAAGAAGACGGAGCCACTCTCTAACGCAACACAGCTGTTATTGTGTGCAGACGCCCACCCTACCGTGATCCTGCATTCATTGCCAAAAACTAAAAAATTGGCAGGATCCCTAAGAGACAGTGGTTCGGCTAACCTACTCCTGCTTGGTGATGCATGGTTCCAAATAAAAATAGGCACTTAAGCGAACATACTTAATTTATTAACAGATAACAAAAATACTTTGAATATTAACAACATTATGAAATGACAAAGAAAAAAAAATGACAAGAAAAATAAATAAATAAATAGATTAACGGACTAACATGGTAAATGTGTATGAGGCGGGAATTTATAAATAAAGCAAAAAGAAAAAAAAAAATAAATAAAGAAAAACTAAAAATAATTAACCTATAAATATAAAATATGATCTAGCATAATTATAATATAAATAATTATTTTTGCATTTAAATGTTGAATAAATTAAGAGAAGGAAAAAATTAGCTAAAATGAACTAGTTTTGGTTCATTTAGAAATGCAATGTTAGACCATCACACCGAATATAGGCAAACACTAGATGCAAGTAAAAATGAGGATCAGCTGATGGCTGTCACTCAGTGAAATGTTTTGCTATTGCCAGTCTCGCAAGGTCACTGACCGCTGGGACTGCAGACAGCTGTAGCAGCGCTATGGTCAGATGGACCACCAGCAAAAGGGAAGCTTTAGCTATAGCTCATGTATTATTAATTAGTTAGAGTGAAACAGACTTACATACATTAGAGACTCCCACGCAGAAAGATCTTTCCTTGTGTTGGTGCCTGTCTGTGGTGTATCTGTGGGGAATAATAATAATTGCGAGCTTTTGCGCCTGCATGAAAGCTGCTTGCTATGACCGGTAGCGTCGATCAAAACAAACATGCATACGTACGAATGTATGCAAGTATGGTTTTACATGCTTTTCAGGCAATACAAAAACATTAATATTTATAACTAAATTCAATTTTACAAAGATATTTTGCCTATAGGTGTTGCCTTACATGCCTTCTTAAATGATTGCCATTTCTATTTTATACAATAGTACAGTGGTACTTGTATTATGAAGGACCCAGAAAAGTTGTTGGTTCAACTTTCTCGCCACATCATATTACACTTACAACATTGATGGACTATCACTTATTGATGCATAGTTAAACAACATAACGTAAATTAACAATAATAAACAAACAAACAAAAAAAAATAAGCTGCTAGTCAGCCGTTCGCCTTCCTCCTGGGTGACGCAGATACTCGGCCTCGATGCCACCACAAGTGCGGAGCAAATAGCCAACGGAGATCGCAAGGCTGCCGGACGCAGGTGTTTTTGCAGTAGAAACACAACCTGCTGGGAAGCAATTCTCCTGTGCTCAATGAGCGTCTGCAGCTAGCAACAGCTCATATGATTGCGTGGCCCAGACAGCTGATGTGTCCAGCAGAGCTGCGACTTGGAGCTTTTGGTGGTTGGCCGTTAATCAAGCAGTTGTGTGTTTTGACGTTTCATTTTAAATTAATTTAAAATTCTACCACTGGGTTATTATAAATTATGGCTGGGTTATTATATAAATTAGGATTGAGTTATTATAATTTATGACGAAGTGCCGAATCTAAAAATAAATAGACAAAACTAAACTTAGAACAACAAAAAACTAAATATACGTATAACAAATATTTACCCTAATCTGGAAAACGGCACTTGGTTTATTTACGCCAGTTGGCAAATTCCTATAGTGGACAAACAGCAACAAGTGGACGGCAAGGTGCACTTTTGTAAAAGAAAAGAAGATGACAAGATTACGACTCAGTATAACAATTATACAATGAAGTATCTTTGTATACTCACAAGTACGTTTTATGCATCTGACTACACCAACCACTTCACTGATGTACTTTTTTTTTCTATTAAAGCACATGCACTTTTCCACTATTTTTTTTTTTTTTTCAGGTTCTGCACATAACCTGCTAACCATTTCTTCCACCCAAAACCAACAACAAAAACCTTTTTTTTCGGAAATTTGACAATTAATCCTACTCAAAAAGGTAATCGCTTGTCTATTTTGGTCTGGACTTAACACGATCAGCTGATCTTGCAATTAATGCTTGCATGTATCGTGGTCCACCAATAGATGGCGCTATTTCTGGAGCTTTCAGTATCATTTGTAAATAAAGCTCCGCTTCTCAGCACAAAACACGACAAGACATTGAGTACCATTTTCTCAGACTACAAATTATGTTATACAACTAAACAAATTAAATAATACAAATTAACTAGGACAATAAACATATACATAAATAATATAATAAATAATAGATAGAAATATGTAGGTGTGCAGAAAAAAAAAGAAAAAAATGTTGCATACTTTTAGGCTTAGTCAATTTCAAATACGACAAGCGGCCTATTACACACCCCCCTGGCAAAATCACACTTAGTCGTTTTAACGACAAAGTGGGATACCCGCTTGGAGGTAGCTTAATAGCAATGGTGCGAAGATAAGCGATTATTGCTTAAGGTCCTTCGCATGAAATTTGCCAGTTCTGTTTGTTGCTCCGATGTCAACTCGAGTTGCTGCGAATTATCAAAGGTAATTGATGCAATTCTATCAGTGTCAGCCGGGTGCATCAAACATATTGGCAATAGCTTGAAATCTCTCCAAAACTCAATACCCAAATATACGTCTTGTGACAAAGTTGGTACGATATAAAAATCGTTGTGCTTGTATCTTGCCCTTAAATTGGACAGGAACACTCAATTTGCCACAAATTCGCTGCCTATTTCCATCAGCAGTTTTCACCGATGACGATAGTTGCGTATATTCGGTGTTGTTTGCTAGTATTTCCTCAGCTAACTTCCCACCAATGCAGTTAATACTAGCACCAGTGTCCATTAACCCAGTTAACGTTTTGCCTAGCATCTTGACTTGGGCATAAGGACGAGAATCCCCAGTGATGTCTACTACTGACGCTAATACAGCTCGTTTTTCCTCATTATTACTTATTATATAGTTCCCTTTACGCTGCTTATCGCGAATACCTGAACTACAAACATTCTCTACATTCGAACTAACAGATCTGGCCGGGTTTATTTGAATTTCAGAAACTATGTTGGATAAACTGTTATCTTCACATACTCGGGGTTGGTACCCTTTGAGACTTGTTTGCGTGCACTTGTTAACGGTGCGCGCACCTACAGGTTTAGTTGGAATTGCACACTTCGTGCAACTGGGTCGATAAGTGTCACGCTTACCACAACCGTAGCAAAATACTTTACGTACGGCTACACAATCTTGGTATCTATGACCACTTTCCCACAATTCCAACAAGAAAGTGTTAGAGCATCTACCTCCAGATTCTCTGATTCTTCAACATCATCCTCTTCGTCCATTGTGGCTTGAACCGTGACTTCACTTACATGCCGTCTCGGTAAACCCCTGGGAACGGTTGATGGCATTGAAATAGTTTTCAAAAACCTCTCTCGCGTACGAACAGTGTGACGCAACTGCTCAACGCTGAATATTGGCACATATAATAATTCGCGCTGAATATCCGAGAGCAAATTGGCTCGCAAGACTTCCAGCATGGACTGCTCACTCATTGGGCTGATCAAACGATCTACTAATGCCACAATGGCTTCGTAGAACTGATCGAACGACTCGTTGGCTTTCTGCTTTCGTTGCGAAATAGCTGTTCGAATCTCCCAATCGGTTCTGCCATCCGTAAACTGATTTTTCAATGCCTTGCATAAGTCTGCCCAACGAACTTCTGTCACACTTTTGTGGTACCTCCAGAAAAATTCACTCCCTCTACCCTCAAACAAGTTACTCGCATATCTTGCTAGCAACTCAAAGTCTCCGTCCAGAGTTTGTCGAGTCAATGACTCTACTCGATAGAGAAAATCTTCTATAGACATAGACGAGTGTCCAGAATATCTTAGTTTCCAATTAGCAATTATCTGACTAATCCTGTCGGGTCGTAGAGTATTACTCAATTGAGAACCTAATGGCGAAGAGTTGGCACCAACTTGCGGCGCTCTCGGATTTACCAACGGATTCGTTTCTAGCCGATTTGGTAATCCAAACAACTCTTCAAAGCTTTGATGCTGTGGACTTGGTGGAGAAGGACTTGGAATAGATTGAATTGGTTCAGAATTGACAGCTAGCTGTTGCTGAACTAATCTCTGAAAACCATTTTCCATCACCTGCGATAGTATCTGCGTCTGCTGTACTAAGGCTGCTGATATCGCAGCCGCAATTGTCTGTTGTATCTCTTGACCCATAGCACTTGCCACTGGCTGAGCTATTGGAGTCTGGACTACAACCGGTTCGGCGGAGCTTGTGGACTTAGCGTCGGCTGCCTTGGCTGCGAGCTAGATCTGCTACCAATATCAGTAGAATTTTCTACATTGGGATTTGCAGATGCGACCGTCGCCGCGGCTTTCGCTTGCCCTCTAGTTCTCATATTTGCACTTGAACTGGCTGCTTCCAATTCTTCAGCAAGATTCACAGAAGATCTTGTTAACACAGTTCGGCAAACTGGACACAAATTCCTATTGTCAGTGCGAGTATTAAAGCAGGCGTGGTGAAAATAATGATTGCACCTTGTAGCTAACAATTGAGCAGGATGTTCGACCTCCTGAGTGCAAACACAACAAATGGTTTCACCTTGAATTATTGGACCTGGCATGATATGTAAGCCCTAATCTTCAGAATTTCTGCTAATGAAGGAAAAATTTTTCTACAAACAACTGTATAAATAAATAAATAATAATGGGGAAAAAAAAATAATATATAAATAAATAAAGATTTAAATAAATAAGAGAAAAATGAAATAAATAAATAAATAAACAAATACCAAATAATAATTAACACACAAAAATAACTGAACAATTAAATAGATAAATAAATAATAATACAAATGCAAATTTCAACAAAACTGATAATCAAACACGATTCATAAGATATTTGGAAACCATGCAAAACTTCACAGAGTGTAAGTTAGCCTCCAGATTTTCCTATTAACCCACCTGAATGGATAGGACTAGTTGCTAGATAAGCATACCTTCAATTAGTATGACGAGAAAGCAGCTCTGAGCCACGATCCGTTTCAAACACTAATTGAAATGTGAATGCCTTAACAGCCACTAAAAGGAAAGAAAAGAACTTGGGGAAAATATAAGCATTCATAAAGCTCCTTCATGTTAATAATACCAACTTTAAGAGCAATTATTTCAAAACCAAGTATAGCGTAGTAGCGCATGCAAACCATACTCGGTCGATAATAGATCGCCTAATTAGTAATATTACATTGTAAACTTTTATGATTGATGAAGACGGACAATAAACAATACTAAACACATTAAGCTGACTTGCGCCACCACGGGACTATGCAACCCCAGTCAATGAATTTAGTTGTCAATTGCTGAATTAAATTTGTAGTACTCATTTATCGTTTTCTTTAGGTGTTTTGCTTACCGCAAGAGGCAGATCTGGTCCACGAACTTTTTCAAAGTAAGCTCTACACCTAAAGAAATACGACAGCATATAAAAGACAGTAGCCAGTTTGACCGTTTGCGTATAAAGCCATTTTGAAGCTATTATTTTCGAAAACGTCAACCCCTACCGTCTTGATTAAGTTCTTTTGCCCTGGTCTTATGAGGTATTACTTTCTCGATAACAACACAGACACAAAGAAACTAACCTAGTACACAAATATGTATAAGGACAACAAAAAGACTTGAATCACTAGATGTTATTGATTCTAGAGCATATATAATATTTTTAAAGGCCATGTTTAGATTCTATCCAAAAAAACAGGCCCCACGTTGGGCGCCAAAATATATTATTTAATTATAATTATATCTGTAACGAATCACTAGTGTAATATTCGTCTGGTGCTGGTGGAAGGATTACTAGTATGGCGTACGCGCTGGCTTCTCCGGGCTTTGCTCAGATAGCATGGGGTTCAAGGAAAGGGCCAACTAATAGGACGCACCACTTATAATAATAATACATTTAAAATTCGCGTACATATGGGAAAACAGAGAAGGAGTGCAATGGGAAGGTTACATGAAACAATAGTGAAAGAGAAGAGAAAGGGAAGGAGAGGAAGGTAGGTTAACAAAGAAGACGGAGCCACTCTCTAACGCAACACAGCTGTTATTGTGTGCAGACGCCCACCCTACCGTGATCCTGCATTCATTGCCAAAAACTAAAAAATTGGCAGGATCCCTAAGAGACAGTGGTTCGGCTAACCTACTCCTGCTTGGTGATGCATGGTTCCAAATAAAAATAGGCACTTAAGCGAACATACTTAATTTATTAACAGATAACAAAAATACTTTGAATATTAACAACATTATGAAATGACAAGAAAAAAAAATGACAAGAAAAATAAATAAATAAATAGATTAACGGACTAACATGGTAAATGTGTATGAGGCGGGAATTTATAAATAAAGCAAAAAGAAAAAAAAATAAATAAAGAAAAACTAAAAATAATTAACCTATAAATATAAAATATGATCTAGCATAATTATAATATAAATAATTATTTTTGCATTTAAATGTTGAATAAATTAAGAGAAGGAAAAATTAGCTAAAATGAACTAGTTTTGGTTCATTTAGAAATGCAATGTTAGACCATCACACCGAATATAGGCAAACACTAGATGCAAGTAAAAATGAGGATCAGCTGATGGCTGTCACTCAGTGAAATGTTTTGCTATTGCCAGTCTCGCAAGGTCACTGACCGCTGGGACTGCAGACAGCTGTAGCAGCGCTATGGTCAGATGGACCACCAGCAAAAGGGAAGCTTTAGCTATAGCTCATGTATTATTAATTAGTTAGAGTGAAACAGACTTACATACATTAGAGACTCCCACGCAGAAAGATCTTTCCTTGTGTTGGTGCCTGTCTGTGGTGTATCTGTGGGGAATAATAATAATTGCGAGCTTTTGCGCCTGCATGAAAGCTGCTTGCTATGACCGGTAGCGTCGATCAAAACAAACATGCATACGTACGAATGTATGCAAGTATGGTTTTACATGCTTTTCAGGCAATACAAAAACATTAATATTTATAACTAAATTCAATTTTACAAAGATATTTTGCCTATAGGTGTTGCCTTACATGCCTTCTTAAATGATTGCCATTTCTATTTTATACAATAGTACAGTGGTACTTGTATTATGAAGGACCCAGAAAAGTTGTTGGTTCAACTTTCTCGCCACATCATATTACACTTACAACATTGATGGACTATCACTTATTGATGCATAGTTAAACAACATAACGTAAATTAACAATAATAAACAAACAAACAAAAAAAATAAGCTGCTAGTCAGCCGTTCGCCTTCCTCCTGGGTGACGCAGATACTCGGCCTCGATGCCACCACAAGTGCGGAGCAAATAGCCAACGGAGATCGCAAGGCTGCCGGACGCAGGTGTTTTGCAGTAGAAACACAACCTGCTGGGAAGCAATTCTCCTGTGCTCAATGAGCGTCTGCAGCTAGCAACAGCTCATATGATTGCGTGGCCCAGACAGCTGATGTGTCCAGCACAGCTGCGACTTGGAGCTTTTGGTGGTTGGCCGTTAATCAAGCAGTTGTGTGTTTTGACGTTTCATTTTAAATTAATTTAAAATTCTACCACTGGGTTATTATAAATTATGGCTGGGTTATTATATAAATTAGGATTGAGTTATTATAATTTATGACGAAGTGCCGAATCTAAAAATAAATAGACAAAACTAAACTTAGAACAACAAAAAACTAAATATACGTATAACAAATATTTACCCTAATCTGGAAAACGGCACTTGGTTTATTTACGCCAGTTGGCAAATTCCTATAGTGGACAAACAGCTACAAGTGGACGGCAAGGTGCACTTTTGTAAAAGAAAAGAAGATGACAAGATTACGACTATTTTTTTTTTTTTCAGGTTCTGCACATAACCTGCTAACCATTTCTTCCACCCAAAACCAACAACAAAAACCTTTTTTTTCGGAAATTTGACAATTAATCCTACTCAAAAAGGTAATCGCTTGTCTATTTTGGTCTGGACTTAACACGATCAGCTGATCTTGCAATTAATGCTTGCATGTATCGTGGTCCACCAATAGATGGCGCTATTTCTGGAGCTTTCAGTATCATTTGTAAATAAAGCTCCGCTTCTCAGCACAAAACACGACAAGACATTGAGTACCATTTTCTCAGACTACAAATTATGTTATACAACTAAACAAATTAAACAATACAAATTAACTAGGACAATAAACATATACATAAATAATATAATAAATAATAGATAGAAATATGTAGGTGTGCAGAAAAAAAAAGAAAAAAATGTTGCATACTTTTAGGCTTAGTCAATTTCAAATACGACAAGCGGCCTATTACAAGCTTCAGCTTATTTGATATATTCAACTGATAAATCAAATAAATAGTCTCGAATTTAAATTATTTTAAATGTGCTGGGAAAAATTGTGGGCCTAACAGATGCTTTATTGTTTTTTTCTTGGTGGAGATGTCATACAGAAGTTTGGCCGATGACTCAACATATTGTTGTGTGTATTGATTTGATTACTCAATTATAAAACGGATTCACACCGAATAAAGTTGACGTGGTACAAACTAAATTCACTGTATTTTGTTTTTTTTTTTTTATTTGTTATGCCATCACACTATGTTTAGTATATTGAGTATACAAAGTATATTTAGTATTTAAAGTATATAAAATCTACGCAGTATATTAAGTGCATTAGGTGTACACAGTATATTTGAAGTACTACTGCATAGTTAGTATAAAAAGTGCACGCAGTATATTTAATTTATAATGTGTATGCAGTATATTTGGTTCATAAAGTATATGCATTATGTTTGTTATATGAATAATATAATAATATGAATTATATGAATGAAATAAATATACACAGTATGTTTAGAACATACAGTATACGTAGTACGATTAGAATATTAAGTATACGTAAGGAAGTAAAGTATGTTTAGCAAATGAAGTATACGTAATTTTTTATCATTAGTAGTCATAGTATGACGAGGATAGGTAAGGCATAATGGTATGCTGATTGAATAATAAGTAATACATTTTTAATTTCTATTCGTTATTTGCTTACACCTATAATTTATAAAAGAAATTATATTCTTAAAGCGCATAATTAATGGATACCTACTTATTTATTTTATTTTAAATGTGTATAAATATCAGGTATCACAGTTGAAATTTCTTTACGTTTTTTACATTTTTCAAAATGTATTTAAAGTTTACATTTGAATATGGATGAATGGGAATCGAAGCCACAGATAGACAACTCTTGGTGCTTTGTCGCAGTCTATGTCGTTCACACAGAAGCAATCAAAGTTCGCAAATACACGAGATGCCTTTTGAAATTTATTTTTATTGCAAATAAATTATATTGAAAACGTTTGGCTCGGTGTTTTTATAGCTGTTTGTTTGTTCGGTGGAAAAGAGGCTTATTACTGACAGAAAGCGAGCCGACAAAATGACAAATTCAAATGGGCAACCAATTGACAAGCATTTAGTGGTTGCCCTATCCCTCCAATTTCCTACTGTCTCTCTCTCTCTCTCTTTATATCTCTCCTCCTGCTTGTATCCTTGTATATTTTATGCGATTGGTGCCTGGCGCTGTCTAGCGGTCGAGTTGCGCCTTCGTTTTGGCCATTTGTGTCTGTTTTGTTTGTCCGTTTGTCCGTTTGTTTGTTGTTTTTGCGGCTTGCTTAACACAATTAATTAGTTAATGCCATGCTTTGGCGTGAAATTTATTGCTATTTGCGCTTTTGTATTTGATGAGCATTGCCCAGACCCGATTGTTGCTGTTGCTGTTGTTGTAATTGCTACTAATTACTGGCACTGCGATTGCTGGTCCTCGCCTTGCCTTTGGCTGGGCAAAATGCTTATGCAAATGCGTGACAGGGAACGAGGACTCATCATCTGTCTGCTGCCTGTTTGTGGCACTAGGATTCTCTCTCACTCCTTTCGCTTCAGTGTCTATAATTTACATAAACATCTAATTGTTGGTTTTGCCATTGTTGTTGTTGCTATTGCTGTTGCTGTTGCTGTTACACTTGCTGTAATCATGCTTAATTGTTTTCGTTGGCATTCCATGTTCCAATGCTCATGATTGACAGTTTGTGCTTTGGTGGTTTTATGGCAACAAACAGGCCAGTAAACCACCAAACCACCACCAAATATTCCCATCACCGTCACCGTCATCGTCACCAAAGGCAATGGCAACGCCATTTCCATCACAATCACTGGCTGCTGTCGCAGAATCCACAGTTGCCTCGCTGTCACATTTTAAGTGCCTTTAAGTGTTTAATGGCACGTTCGCATTACTCAATTTCCCAGCCGTTTTCACTCGAAAATTTTCCACTTCTTCTTTAGCTCGTTTGCGAGCTGAGCCCAAGCAGGCAAGCATGCAAGCCAACAAGCCGAGCCAAGCCAAACCAAGCCAAGCCAAGCAAGCGAGCATTGTCAGTATATTTCATAAATTCAATTAAGCAAATTGTTCTCAGTTATGGCCAAAAACTGCGCTTGGCCCCGGTTCAAAAGACAAAGGGCAATATGTCATGATTGTTACTCTTTCTGCTGTCTGCTTTCAGCTTTCCCCCTCTGCTCTCCTTCTCTTCTCTTCTCTTTTCTTGATAAGGCGCGTTAAGCACCACTATTAAGATAATAAGTAAGATAATTTGCCAATTGCTTGCCAAAATCTAAAGACAGTCAGTCTTTCAAATAGAGCTTACATTTCATTATTGTTACTATCTAATAATAGAAAAGGTTGAACATCATGCGATTGTACTCCAAACTTTTTGTTGTATGTATGCAGTGTAGTATAAAATGTAAGGATTGCTTAAGGATTGTAATTTACTTGGCAAACTTGCAATGTATCTGGTTGACTATTTGGCATATTTTGTATTATATGGTATTTTTTAAATGTAACAGTATATCGATATACTAAATCTGGTATATCCAGTAAATTTATTCTCGATGGTATATTTTAAATGTAATAGTATATCGAAGAATCGACATAGTTCAGTATTTTTTCTGGTATATATTGTGGTATATTTGAAATCTAACATTATATCAATATACCAAATATAGCCATTTTGTATTTTCTTTTTTTTTCATTATAATAATGCGATATATTATACGAACAATACCGTTATTATTCAGAATGGTTAGCAGATATTTCATAGTTGAAAGTGCTTTATATCTTGTTTATTCTCGAATATACAAAAAAAAAAGATTGTTTAAAAATTGTAGTTACTATAATTACTACAAATCTTGACTGCTTAACCCAATTAAATGATTTATTTAACAAAATATTTGACAAAATTTCTTAATTTACTTCTCTAGCTTGCTGATTTATTTAAAATTAATATATAACATACACAGCACTTCATCAATACGATAATGTTTAAGAAATGGAAATATTAACCAGAGAGAAGATGTTGGAAATTCGATAAAGGAGCAACATTTGTGTGTGATGAAATAGGAAAGATAAAAGATTTAAATCATGTATATACCAAAATATTAATCAAATAATGCGGCTACATTTTCAAAATCATTTCTGCGTGATCATTGATACGGCTCCATGAGGTGTTTCCCTTTCACCTTGCCGCTTATGGAGTAATGCGGCGGAAGGTTCTACTTAACGGAAATTTATATAATGCCTATTTTGAACCGATTGTTAAAACTGCTAAGCTATCGATTAATCGATCGAAGTGTAGAAATGGTCCAAATGATACAATATTGGATGTTTGTGCTAAATCAAGTGCATCTGCTTTAATCATACGAATTCATTCATTTTTTGACTTTGGTTTATTTTCATTTTAACGGAAATTTCTATGATGAAGTCCAGTCTAAATAGAGTATGACTATGCGACTGACTTTTCTGTTTGTGACGTTATTTCCAAACTGTTCTTAAAGCTACTAAGCTATCGAAAAACTGTGATAGGAAGAGGAATGCAGAAATGGACCGAGTGATGAAATAGTTTATGCTTGTTTGTAATTAAGGTTATCTTATACATTATTTAGACCAAGTGCAAGTACTTGAACCTTTGACTTTGGTTGTTTTATTTTTTAATGAACTGCAAGACAATTTGAAATAATTTTTAGGCAGCTGTCGACAGAATTAAAAGATGCGTTGGAATCTGTAATTTGGGAGGGTTTTATTTTGTGTTTTCACAGTAACTTTTATTCTTTTATATCGCAGTGACTTCTGTAGAAGAACGTGTATTTTTTAATAATCTGCTTAAATAATATAGGATGTGACCATCATTAAAATACTACATATCATTCTTTGAACTATCGATCACAAACTACTAAAAACTACTAATTGAAATTCAAATTTATTTATCAAACTTAACGGTTCTACTTAACGGATATTTCTATGATGAAGCCCGGTCTAAACAGAGTATGACCATCCAACGGACTTTTGTTCTTATCTTCAAATTGTTCTTTAAGTTACTAAACTAGCGAAAAACTGTGATAGACAGAAGAATGCAGAAATGGACCGGATGATGTTTGTAATCTTAAACTCCTCTGATATTCAGAATCTTACATCAGTATAAGACACATTGCCACATAAAATTGTGATTAGAATTTGTATATAGTAAATGTTGTGTGGCATTAATATAATTTGCTTCACAACTTGCCTTTCAATTGGCTCCATTTGTTTATCATATATGTAGTATAGTATTCGTCACTCGTCATATGAAATTACTACTCAAAGGAAATTGTGTGCAAAGTTATGAAAAAATTGTGTAAAGTTGACATAAGAGTGAGTGTGCTCTTGTATGTATGAGTATAAATCGTATTGCAGAAACTCAAAAAAAAAAAAAAAAAAAGAAGAGAACTCGTGTAATCAAATTAAATATGCAACGAAGTAAGCATAATATTGCTTGTAAAAAAGTTTATTCAAACATTCTCAATGGGGGAATTCTTACTTTGTGATATGGGATTGCAATGAATTAATGAGAAACTGAACTGAACTCTCAGCGCTCAACTCTCAACTCTCAAAAGCATATTTGCAGATATGCCATTGTTTTTCTCGCACGCTTTTCAGACACCAACCATTGGCTGCTGGTTGGAGTAAGTAGTATCTTTGTCATGACAACGTCATGACAGTTGTTCTTGGTCGCTGTGTGTGTGTGTTTGGGCGTCTGCTGTATGGATGGCATTGCCATAGATCAATGCCAGCTGCAGTGACATTTGATATTTACCTTTTAATGTTATTAATATTATTAAAATCAGCAGCAGCAGCAGCCGGCGAAATCTCATATGCATACATAGGACATCCTTACGAAATGAGCTGCCAACTTACTCAACTTCTGTGTGTGTATGTATGTGTGTGTGTGTGTGTGTTGACTGATATTCACACTGTGTTGGCACACGCAAATGAAGTTCTTGTGGCTGGCAAAATGAAGTCCAGGCTCCATAGTATTTTGCCTTTGACAGCATCATCCTACACAGAGACAGAGAGTAGGCAGCAGTTGCTGTTGCTGTTGTTGTCAATGTGCTGTCTGCTGGCTTGCTTGCTGTTGGTGGTATTCAATGAAGCAGCTACTGCGCTGCTGTTGGCAATAAAATCAACAAATATTCCCAAAGAAAAACAGGTAAAATTAAGCAAAATGAGCTGTTGCAATCTGCTGTTTCACACTTTGCCATTCGACACGTGCAGCAGAGCAATGTATATATCATAGTTATTAAGGTGTGCAATATAATTATCAAGTATACGCCGTGTCCGCATACATACATATACATATGTATGTATGTCTGTAGCAAGCCTAGAAGAAGCAGCAACAACAACTCTGTTTGCTGCACAACAACTTGTTGTTGTCGTTGTTGTTGTCGATGTCGATGTTGGTGTTGTCGACGCCCTCGGGCTGCCGACGCGTGTGTATGGCTGCCAAAAGGCTGCCAATGACAGGAAATGTTGTGGCGTAGGTTGGTTAAAGCCAGGCTACTTAGTGTTGTGCAGCAATATACCACTGCACACACACACACTCGAGCATACACACACTCATACATACACTGACGCCCCTTTCGGGTATTTCGCGTGGCAGTTAAAAGCAAACGCATTTTGCCAGCGGCAACAACCTAGCTACACACGTGCCGCACTTTTTGTGTGTTGTTCGAGTAGTTTTTGCCATTTAACTCGCACCAAAACCTTTTATTCCCTACTTCTCTCTTGTTCTGCAGTTTTAGTTTGACTGTGCATGTCATTTCGCTTATGAAATTTCAATTATGCTGCACAGCAAAAACAAGAACAAAAACAAAAAAATAGAAAAATAGAAAAACAGTTCATGTTGCAGTTGTTTCCTGTTAGGTCCTAAGGGCATTTTGCATGTCCGTTACAATTGAGTCGGCATTAACTGTCATTTAATTCTCAGCTTTATTACCTATACATACACATACTCATTAACAACGACTGCGCTGACAAATGACATTATTTTCGTTTCGTTTGACATGTCAAAGCGCAAAGCAGCAGCAACAACAGTTGCTGTTGCTGCAAGAGCTCTTCAAAGTTGTCAGAGCATGCTTCAAGGCGCTGCCAAGTGCGTGTGTGTGTGCGTTAGTCAGTCCCTCAGTCCCTCAGTCAGTTAGTCAGTCAGTCAGTCAATCAGTTAGTCATTCATTTAGTTATATGAACAACCTAGAAAAAAAAAGAACTACGCTAAATGCTTTCAGACAGTTTGTTTATGTTGCTGTTGTCCTCCATAAGAATTTCTATTTACGCTCTCTCTCTCTCTTGCTCTTTATTTCTTGCGCTCTTCGGCGGCTCTCTTAAAGTGTGTGAGGCAAACTCACCACAGATGGAGGCGCATACTCACCACTCGGAAGTGGCCGACCTGTCGCTTGTTGCAGCCACTCGAATGAGCTTGACCAAATGCCCAATGCTGGGGGTTATGATGTTCTATAATCAGGTGCGCGCAAAGCTGCAGTCGCAAGTTGTCAAAAGGACAGCAGCAACTGGAGCACAAATGATAAGCACTTGCATTTGCATTTATCAAAATGCGAACATGTTCTGACTACCTCAATACTTGCAATACATTCGACCAACAGAAAAAAGAAAAACGAATGCAAAAAGCTCACTAACTGACTGACTTACAACTTATTCGGATTACGACTGACATCACATAGGAGAAGCATGACATTTGCTTCGTTATCGCTGCAGGGCTTGGCCAACGAGACGTATGCGTAATATGTGCACATACTATACGCTTGGAACGTGCCAATGAGCTGTGTGACCATTTCGTTTTATACATCTGCTAATGACTCAATTTGGCGACAAACAACAGTGTGCGAAACTCACGCACTGATGTCCTCTGACTGAGCCGCAGCAGCGAAATGAACACGAAGATGGAGATGGAGATGGAAATGGAGATGGAGATGACGATGAAGATGAAGATTGCCAGCGGGAGAGCGAGAGCGTGATAGGCGAACATTATAAGATATACGAGCTAAACAATTAACTGTTAACACACGCACGCTCAAACAACAATTGACAATAGATGAGCAAATACGAGTACACTTTCTTTTTATTTGCTCTAACTTGGAATTTACTTTGACACCACAAAAATATTCACATTTACTACATATATGTAGCTGCATTATTCTCTTTCTGCAGCACTACAGTTCTGCAGGTGTCAATGTTTTTTTGTGACGAGAAATCAAATGAAAATTCTATTTTAGGGCTATTAATCAACTTATTTTTTGAAGTGGTAAAATATTATTTTGCAATTTTAAGGTCGCTTACTAATCAGCTCGCTCATGAAGAAATATCCATAAAGAGCGTGATTTCATTTCTACTTCTTCCTTAAAGTTCTTAATAGCCAAATAAAATACACAACATTGATTCAGTTTTAAATACATATAATCACTTATATAATAACTTATATAACCATAAAACAATGTGAAGGATATTTTAAACTAAATACTCTCACATTAGTCATGCTAATTATGGACATATTTACAACAGTTGCAATTAAATAATTCTCTATTCTTTCAATCCTTTAACTGCAATTATGCAATTGATTTTATTCCTCCCACATTGGCACAGATCTTAAACTTTTGTAAATTTTCTATTTGGGAACCTCTAATATCTTGGCTGCTGCTCACTAGTTTATACATTTGCTAGCCTGAGATTTCTTCAACTGTTTTGATAATCGCATTTTTATAACGCTACCCATAGAGTTGAAGGATATTAAAATTTTGTGTCGGCAGGAAATGTGTGAACCAGGCAGAAGGAGGCATCTCCCACCCCAAAAAGTGTAGATTTGTATTCATTTAGAGATCACTATATGACGTATATTATTCAGTGTCAATAGCGTCAATCTGTACATCTGTCCTTCTGTCTGTCTCTCTGTCCGTTCGTATGAACACCTAGATCTCAGTGATTATAAGAGATGGAGCTATATTTTTGTCCGCAGCATTTTTTATGCTTGCACACAGATCAAGTTTGTTTCCAATTTTTGCCACGGCGCTAATTGATTAAAGTCGAATAGCAAACGTAATTTTGAAGCTGGAGTCGCGGTTTTTTGTTCTATACAATACAAACAATAGTATTGATGATAAATTTGTTTTAGATAGGATAAAAAGTAAAAAACACTTTAAGAAAGACATTTGCATGGCCAAAAGATATTTCTGAAATCGGGTTTTTGGTTGCTTTGGCTAAGAATCTGGTATATTATATACTGTACGGTATATTTTGAATGTAGTTCTACATCAATATATTAAATATAGCCTTCGTATTTCAGTGTTTTTCGGAATATTTTTATTTTTATTGTGAATGTAACAATTTAAGTTGTAGCTCTCATTCTGATACTGTAAAATGGTTAATTTAAAATTGTGCATCAGTTTTTATACCCGTTAACCGTAGGCTTATTGAAGAAATATATGTATGTATATAATAATACCGCACTGCTTTACGTTGATTGAGTAATCTAATGTAATAGGTAGCGAGTATCTCACAGTCCAGTACACTCGACTCTAACTTTTTTACTTGTTTTCTTCGAAGTTAATGCTCCAAATTTAGACATAGTAATTTATCTGTTACTTAAAGTTGTTAAAATTATTAACTTTTTCTATTTTAATACACTGAACAATATGTATAAATTAATAAATTTAAATAAATTAAGTAAATATAAGGTAATGTACATACTTATGTACTAATGTATTATACGATGTAAGTTGACGTATTATTCTAGTTAACACATGGAAGTATATGCTCGGATATGCTCAATTAGGCAAATTGAAAATGCATTGCAGCTTCTCGCAGAGAGAGAGAGATAGAGAGAGAAGCCACAATTCACGTGCTTCGAATGCACGGTAATTGTACAGTTGTGTCGCTAATGCAAAGCTAGCTGAGTTTGAGTTTGATGCTGATGCTGACCATAGACAGACGGAGTGAAAAGTGTCAGAGGCAAGAACGAAACAATACCGTTGACCGCGCATACTTAACACAAATTGGTCTTTTGCACTGCAAACAACTGGACTCGAGAGTCGAGAGAGAGTCCAGGGGAACCAGAGTTGTGGCTAAAAGCAATAGCAAAAGCGTCGCATAGCGTCGCGTCGCATCGTCTAAGTATGTCGCTTCCGTTTCCGTCGCCGTTGCCATTATCGTTGGTTGGCCAAAGTAACGTTAGGTTAGCCCACACAGTAGCGTATTGTTGGTGCAAAGTGCTGACACAGAGCGCCAGATAGCGAGGGAGACGCTGTCTTCTCCACACAGATACAGAGACAGAGACACAGAGAGAGAGAGAGAGAGAGAGAGAGAGAGAGAGAGAGAGAGAGAGGCACACGCTCACATGCATCATTGGCCATTATCGTGTGCGCCTTAAAAGCACATTGCGAAATGCCATTGGAAAAGTTGTCTAAAAGCAATGCCAAGTGAACGGCCAGGACAATGAAATGCCTGGCTCAATAAATAGTCAAAAGCACTGCCAGAAACAGCAACAGCAACAGCAACAGCAACAACATCGCCATCGACAGCAAAAGGACAACAACAAGGAGTGGAAGCAGGCAGACATTGGCATTGGCTACTTTGCCTTGTGTGTGCGGCTTCACTTTGACTTTGTCGCTGCTGTTGCTGCTGCTGCTGCTTTATCGCAACCAATTCGCAATTCGATTTGCTTTTGTGTGTGCCGCACACGCGGCGTATGCGTAATGTATCTACTCGTAAATGTGTATGAGACACTGCTGTATCAGTGTATCGTTGTATCGGTGTCTCGCAGTCGCGACAATCGCAATTTAGCGCCGCTTTTATGGCCCCTAGGTGCGAGCTCTGGCAACTTCTCTCTCGCATAATGGAAATTACTTGATTATCGTTTACACGTCGCCAATCGCTCAGCGACGTTGCTGACTGCCTCAATGCCTGACTGGCTGCTTAGTTAATAGACTCTTCTCTTACACTCTCCCTCCACTCTTCTCTACATTGGTGTCGAGCCTCTCTTTCTCCCTTTTGTGCTGCGCCGTGAATCTTATTAAAATTATTGTCTTCGATTTGGTCCCAAACACAGAGATAGCAGCTGGCAACGACTGGCAAAGGCCTGTCCACCCACAAAGCTGGCCAATTTTATTTGCTTTGAGGCCAGCTACAGACAGGGTCATTAACGGCCGCTCGTTAATTTCAATCTCATTCTGCCAGCTGACCAATTTACTCTCCTCCGCCGCCGTCACCCCCAAACAAAAGTCTCTCTCTATACTATGTTCATATATTACGTTGTAATTAAATAAACTGGCAAACGTTTAGCAGCGTTCGTTACGCCATTTCGATTAGTTCGAATCGGTTAACGGGTTAAGTTTCTTTCCATCGCAAGACTTTTGTTTTGATTGATACGACTAAGCACAAGGAATTGGCTTCCAATTGTTTACTAGAGATCTGGCAATATCCACAGCGACTTTCAGTCAACAGGAAAAGAATGCGAAGTAAAATATATTCTCAGATTTTATAAAATCTTCAATATATAGCTTGAAAATTTCCTTAGAGAAAATGGCATTTTAACAGCAGAATTTTCAACAAAGTTTACTATGTAAAGTAACAAAAATTGACACAATTTATTTGGAATTTTAATAGTCGTCAATAAATATTGAAAAAATAAATAAAAATTTAAGATTACATTTACTTTAACATTCATACGTAATAAATACGCTTAAAGTATCAAAATTTAAAAACTATATATGCAATACAAATTAGATTAGGTGACGTGAAATTTGTGAATTTGACTGAATTTCGTATAAATACAATTATTGTCACTAAAGCTTTCTGAATTATCAGAATAGTGGAGTAACTTTCTTTTCTTATTTTGAGATTTTCAAATAAATTTGTAGTTTATTTAAATTATTTGATTGGCAAATTATTTCAAGCAAAAGCAACATTTATTTATTATAAGTTAACCGATATTTGAAAAGTATTATTTAAACAAGTAAGAAAGTTACAGTCGAGTGTGCTCGACTGTGAGATACCCGCTACCCACTTTAAATAAAGGCAAAATATTGCGGTATCATTTTCAAAATATACCGAAAATACTAAAAAATACTAAAAATATACCAAAGGATATGTTTCGATATAGTACACCATTCAAAATATACCTGTTACATACATTTCCTGCCGGCACAAAGTTATAATATCCTTCTACCCTATGGGTAGCGGGTATAAAAAGAGTTTACTATTTGAATAACATCAATTTATTTCAAAAGATATTGACTATCGAATAACAATTATTTGTAATTACTCCTAAAAATAACTTAATAAATATTGCAAAACAATCCGAAATGAATTACAAAATATGCAATTTAAATCAGAGCTTAAATTGGATTGATGAAATTGTTTTATTCGCTTGAATTCAAGACAAATAAAATTATTCTTTAATTGGCATCATTGAGACACTAAAACTTTTAATCACTTTTCAGAGAATTGGAAAAACTTATTTAGTTCATTATTTGGTTTAACAGTAGATTATGAATATTGAAAAGGAAATATAAATATTATTTGTAAAAAAACAAGTAAGAAAGCTACAGTCGAATGTGCTCGAGTGTGAGACACCTGCTGTTCATTTTAAAAAGAGTGGTATTATTTTTTGTTAATATACCAAATTAATATTCCGCAAAATACTAAACTATACTAAAAGCTGTATTTGATATATTGCTAGAGTACTATATTGAAAATATACTAAAGAGTGCAAAATATACCAGATCGACCAAGCAACATCAACTCAATTGTATCTCGTTTTCTGCCTGTTGCCTGTTTTGCTGTAGGCATAAAGTTAAAATACCCTTTTACCCTATGGGTAGCGGGTATAAACAATTTAATTACTTAAACAGTTTTTGACTAAGACAATTAAAAGAATTTATGCTAAAATTCATTTGATTAAATTGTTTTATTTGTTCGAATTCGGTACAAATAAAATGATTCTTGTTTTGAAATTTCATGTGCCACTGAAACATTTAATCACTGGAGAAACCTTATTAGCTGGGTATTTGTAATGTTTCACAGTGAAATACACAGGGACAAAAACCAAGCAAATACCGACGCAGTAAAGCTGTCTGTAATACATTTTTAATTCGTTACTCTAAAGTTTAATTTTATTATGTTAAATGCCAAAAATGTGCTTCAACATTCTTTTGTTAAATAGCGAAAAAGGGCGTGTGCCAGCTGAGAGTGTACTATATGAAGTGTACGTATGTGTGTGTGTGTGTGGCCCTTGCAAATTGGTTGTGTTTGTGCTTGTTGTTGTTGTAGGGCATCTTAAATTTTCCGGCTTTTGACGTGCCAATTTCACGCAGTTTTCAGCAAGTTGCAAAACTTTCAGAGCGCTAACAAAACTAAATAAATAAATGTGCCTTTGCACACCCACTCACACACACACACACACACACATGCAGGCACACACGTGTACACACGCAGACGCTAGTGTAAAAAGTAAAGCAATGTGAGTAAACATATACACAGACACACGAAAGTCTGAAAGCGGCATAAAAAATGCGCGCTGCAAATAAATACAAGCTCTGTGTGTGTGCCTGTATGTGTGTGCAAATGTGCATGATTGTGTGTATGTGTGTGTGTGTGCCACGCTGTTATGCATGGAAATAAAACTTTTCCATAATTTTGTATAAGAAAAGTTTTGCGTTGTGCCACATAGTTGCAAGTGCTTCCTGCTGATTTTTCTTGAGCCGACGATTTTTTTGTTGTGCTCTCTTCCCATTCTTCTGCGTCTTCTACTATTTTCTGTGGCATGTTGTTGTTGTTGTTGTTGGTGTTCTCTTCTCGGGCTTGGCCGGTATTTTCATTTGTGTGAGACTAGGCCCAAGTGGTTGCCGCCTGCAGTTGTGGCGCAAAAGTTTGCACAGCCTGTGAATTAATTAAAAGATGAACTGGGCAAAAGGAAACCAAGTAAACGAGTCAACTTCAGGCAAACTCTCGATTGCCAGCTCAGTCAGTCCAGTCCTCCTCTCATTTCCTCTCCAAGTCCAAGTCCAACCCGTCAACGAGAACTCCTTTAGTTTTATTGAACGCAAACTTTTAATCTAAACGATAAGAGAGCAGCGTGAGAGCGAAGCAAAAAGTCCGACTGTGGATTGGCCTATAACATGTAGCTAGACAATTTAACGCAGCCTTCGTTGAAATGGCAACATTTGCAGAGACAGAGACAGAGACAGAGACAGAGACAGAGACAGATACAGCGACTGAATCAGAGTCAACTAATAAGCCAACCAATAAAGTTGAACAGTCAATCGACCTTGCCACAAATTGCCTGCAAATGAGCTGACATATTCGCAGCCAATTCATGTGAGTTTCGCGAATGATTTGTCGCATATGAACTTAAAAAGTGCCGTAGATTTTAGTTTTGAAGCAGGCAAACTTTCACTATTAGACTGCCTTAACTCAACTAAAACCTCTTTCGTCTATAATTACACCCGCTACCCATAGGCTAGAAATGCTTATAATGGGCAGAAGAACAAGGCATCTTTAGACGGACAAGAATACATATATATACAAATAGCTGTGCAACAGAAACAAAACTAGTACATAAAGGTTGTAAATTTTGTCTCCAAGTTGCATTTATTATTAATAACATTTTTTCTTTTTTAATTTTAAACGCCAAGGTTTTAAGCACTGCTATTTCAATGTTCACAGCTGTACATATACTTAAGAATATAAAATAAGTACTTTAATATATGTTCGTCTGTCCGTTTGTGTCTGCCCATATGAGCACATAGATCTCACTATAAGAAATATAGCTATAATTATTCGACAAGTTTGTTTTCGATCTTCTTTCTTGCCACGCCGAATTCCGCTACCGCAAATCGAAAAAAAAATAAAATCAAGTAATTGTGAACTTTATGGTATGCTTCAAACAAATTAATAAATTAATATACTAAGTATAAAAGTCGGTATATGTTAAATATATTTATTTTGTATATTTCTGCTTATTAAAAATGGGTAGCGAGTAATAGTAATAATATTGATATACTAAATCGTCGATATATTTTACTATATTTATTTGATGTATTTCCCCTTATTAAATATGGGTAGCGGGTATCTCACAGGTAAAGGAAACACTAGACTTCCTTGCTTTCTTACTTGTTTCTCTCTTTGACCCGTCACTTCGCCGGTTCATCAGCTCTGTCTATCCTTTTGTTCATCCTCCTGCCCGTCACTAAATTGTCTATCCATCAGCGCGTCACTCCAACTGACGGGCTGTTAGTCAGCTCATTTGTAAAGTATGTCTGTCCATCCCTCCGTACTGTTTAGCAGTCTATCTGTCCAGCTGTCTATTTGTCCGCTTATCTGTCTACAAACATCAGCTTTTATATTTTTGAGGGTATCGTAAAATATGTTACACTCAAGATGTTGTTCTGATTTTAATAATGTAAATTAGTAACCTTAATCTATTCAATAACATAATAATGTTAAATCTTTGAGCAAAATATAAATCTGATATACAAATCATTCTTATTTGCAATTTATTAATTTTTTTTTTAAATTAATGACATTCCACAAATAATCAATATAATAAAACTTTGTTTAAAGTTTGCATGAGGTTAATGATTATTTTCATAACTTATTCTGAAGCTATTGAAAGTCTATCATTTTTTTAACTAAAATATTTATGGTTCCTGAGAATTGATTGCGATCAAATAGAAATTGTAAAAGTTATTCAAGAAATACTTCTGTATGGCAAATAACGCTTACTGTCTCGCAGATGCTTTGACTGACAATCTGGTATATTTTAATATATATTATATTATTATAATATATATGTATATGTGTATTGACCTCTAAGGTATATTTTAGATGCAGAACTTCATCGATATACCAAATATGGTCATTGCTGTATTTTTAGTATATTTGTTATATATTATTTAATATATTTTTACAATAATACTACACTGTTTTGATTTCTTACTTGTTTTCCATGTTTTCGCCCCGAAAAGAGAAAAAATCACAATCAGGTATATTTGTATTTTGTGCTATATAATATATATGGAATGTAGTAATATACATATACATATATACCACAAACTTATCTGAAAAAAAAAACACATTTGCAATGCATCTGAAACCATTATCAGCCTATCAGAAAATATTCTTCTAAGTTCTGAATACATATGAAAACTTTAGCTGCTGTTGGCAACTTCGTGTTTAAATAGCTAAATCTTTCATCAGCACCAAACACTTGATTTCTCTTTGTTTCTTTGAACCACCAACACTTAATGCGTTGGTGACAGTTCAACTTTGAACTGCAGATGCGGCTGCTGCTGTTGTAATTAATTGAAAAAAGACGGTCATGTTACACGTCTGTGTCGTGGGTCTTCAATTAAGATTCAGCGTTCAGTTGTGAGCAAAACAAAATTTTCGCACATCTAGCACATGTCACACACCACCAACAAAAACAGGAGAGAGAGAGGAAAGGGAAAGGAAGCGAAATGCATATTTTGCGATGTGCGCATTTAGTCCATGGCCAACCGAAAATAGTGGCCAACAACATGTTGCCAAATGCCAATACAAAATATTCCAGCTTTCTGTCTGTCTGTCTGTCCATCTCTCTCTTTCACTCGCTATTGCTTCATCTCTGTCTAGCATGGCGAATGCAATTTGTATAATTGACTGTGACTGTGACTGTCACCTCGCTCGGCGGAGATCGGACCAGGCAGCAGATCCATTTCCAGTCTAAAGCAACTTTTGTAATTTGAATATGTACAGAAAATATATAAATTTATACTACATATGGTACATATATTTGTACAGCGGGTGGATGATGTCTGCTGCTGTGGCTGTGTTGCTTTGGCATTTTAGTTGTGCTGCGATGCGGTTTTTTTGGCCTGGACTCCTTTCATAGTTTTGAGCCTGTTGTCGAGCTTTGTTGTTTGCGGTTAAATGCAATTAAAAAGAGATTTACAAGCTTAAAGCCCAAAACGAGACGACAACGCACTGTGTTTGCGATATGTAATAGTTTAATACGAAAATAAATATTCAAAACAAAAAAAAAAAACGTAAAATTCTAATTCGTTTCTCTTTGCCGACCGAATGAATGTGAACAATGGAATCGCTGTTATTGCAGGATATTCAAATCAAGTAACGAATACTGCAGTTCCAGTGTGCTCGACTGTAAGATACCCGGTAAACATATCCAATACGGAATTATTCATTAAATATACCAAATTAATATACTGAAAATACTAAAATATACTGAATTCTATTTTTGGTATATCAATATACTATTACATTCAATAATATATCCATATTAATAAAAGAAAAACAATGAGGAATTATTGTTAAAATATACTCAGTTAATATGCTGAAAAAATACTAAAATAATATAATACTAATTTTTGTCATATTTATTTACTATTATATTCAAGATATACTATAAGTCTGATAATATGGTATATTTTAAGTGTAATACTACCTAAATATATCAAATATAGCCTTCTGCATACTTTTAGTATTTTAAAGTAAAATGAATACCTGACTGTTGCTTCCATTAAAAATGGGTAGCGGATATCTTACAGTCTTCTTTGCTATAATACCCTTCTACCCTATTAGTATCGGTATATGGTATATAAATGAATTGTATTCAAATCGAAATGTATGCGAAAGAAAGGCAACCCCAAGCAATTGGGCTCAGTTGCGTCGCTTGAATTCTAATTCGTATTAAAAGCATCTCGTGCTCCCTCTGAGATATTTACATAGCAATTAATAAATGCCATTATGGCCAGCAGTAACAATAACAATTACAACGCCAACAACAATGACTGGCAGCGGGATCAAGACAGCAGCAAGTGACAGCAGCAGGAACAGAAGCAGCATCAGCAGCAGGATGAACACAATGACGCAGCTGGAAAGCAGCGGCTTCTATAGCTTCAGCTTCAGCTCCCAGCTCAAGCCGGAGTCGGAGTTGGAGTTGGAGTCGGAGTCGGCAGAGTAGCTGTTGCTGGAATTATAATAATAAAAAAAAGGTACATGTAAATATTTGACAAAAGCATAAAAGCAAAAAGGACAACAATGAAATGTAATGAAACGAAATGACAAGCGCCCCCAGGAAGATGACGAAAATTGTGAAGAAGGCAGAGAAAGAAGGCAGCAGGCAGCCGGCAGCAGGCAGCAACGACAACAACAACTAACGCATCAGATACTGAGTATATAAAAGTATAAATACCTCCACATTTAAATATATCATTTATGTATGCGCACATGTATACATACATACATATAAATTATGAATGCCGGCAATAAAGTCAAAAATGTCAAATTAAAATAATAATTCTGTCAAATCAAAGAGAGAGCGGCTCAGTGAAAAGCTTAAAGAGTTTGATGGAAGCAAGCATACGCTTCATATTAGTTGATATTACCCCAGAAACTATATATTCTAATGGGATTTCATTTACTTATTTTTATGTTCAAATTTATAAAGAATTAATTACTAATGAAATTGCTTTAAATCGTGAAAAAGTTATGTGAAATTAGTTTTGATTTTTTTTTTTGTAAGAAGAACCTGTATAATTTAATAAGTACCTTCACAACGCAGGGATAGTTAATGGAAATTAAATCAGACGTCAATAAAAAGTACGAGAGTTACATAAATGTAAAAAATATATTGTTTAGAAAAAGAATTAGTCGCGATATTATTTATATATGATAAGTTAACAGAAGTGATTTCTTGAATCTTTTTTTAATTTTTATCGAACTTCAGCAGATTTATATATTTATAAAAATACAATCAAAGAATGAAATGATTTCTAAAAATTGCATTCGAAATTAAGTTTGGACGTATTTAGATTTATAAAAAGCTAATCAGATAAGAAAATGATGAAATAAAATGGAAAGTCTTATGAAAAAAGGAAAAGTTTATTTGATAAGAAAAATAACATAGTATACATATACTATATATTTTTATTGCTACGTCAATTAAGTATTTTTTGCAAAATTGCAAAGAAAAATTCAGTTTGGAAATATTTATGATTTATTAAGAATGGCTTTAGTCATTAAACGAAAATTTGCAAAGAAACTTGATTTAGGAAATCATTGTACATATTTATAAAGAACGTATCACTTTAATCACTGAGTTTATACACAATTATTACAATTTAGAAAAAGAACTTGAGATTGCAAATACTTTAAACATTTTGCAGTCTGAGTGCGTGGTATTAAAGAAATGTAATTGAAATGATTTGTAAATGTTATGCCTGCTTGGGGGCGTGGTCGGGTGCGTGGGCGGGGGCGTGGGCCTGCGGCTTACCAATAATGAGAACCGTATACCCATTGAGACCCAAGCAGGAGAAAGAAGATGGAAGAATGGAGCATGGGTTGGAGTATCTTGCAGATACAAGATACACGAGCCTCTAAACCAAATTGCATTTGTTTGCGGCTGCTGCAGAATAAACCAATACGAATACTGCCATTAATATAAGTATGTATGTACATATCAAGTACGTCTATATCTTTGTGCGATTGCAGAACGTGATTCAGTCAGGCGGTAAATACAAAGTACAGACTTCACTCGAATATCTCTGCAGCCAATCCGATGTCCCAATGTTATCATCTTCAGCCCATACACCTCCTTCCCCTCTCCTCTCCTCTCCACTCCTCTCCTCTCCTCTGCCTCTTTCATCTTCGACTTTCGTCCAGCCAATTGGTTCTCTGGCAATTCGCAATTTTCTAAATTACATTTGGAATTTTGCATTTCTGCTGCCCTTTGCTGTTACTTCTGTTACTCTAGATATTTTTTGCATTGTGCTTTTGTTACCCTTTCTTCGGGGGGAAGTATTAGAGCTTCTGCATACTATTTGACAGCTTTGCAACCGGATTAACTCTGTCCATCTCTCTCTTTCTCTCTCACTCTCTCTCTCTCTCTCTCTCCCTCTGTCTGTCTGTGTGTTTTGTGATTTATGCGAGCTCAACATATTTTTGGGGGTAATCCAATGTTTTGGGACTATCTCTCAAGATATGACAATGAAAAAAAGAGTGGATCAGTTGGTAGTTGTGTTTTATTTTAGTGTTTATTCATAGGAATTTCGCAGATCGTTTTAAATTGTGAAAATGTAATTAAATAAGTGTATAAGTATTTCGTTAATTCTGGCATCTGAATTTCTTTCTTACATATATAGATGCATTTTTGTAGTTGTTGTTGATGCTGCAAACTATTTGTATATAAATATTTGCTATGCTTTGTTCGTTCTTTCAACGATTTCAACCAGCAATTGTTTGTTGCTTTTTCTGCACTCAAAAAAAGGGCGTTAAAAAAATTAGAAAACCTTTAAGTCAGAAGATTCATCTTGATTTCAATAACATTTGTCACAGTTCTTAGAAAGAAATCTAATACTTTAAAGACTATGAATCATATTATAATATTAGAAAACAATATGTGTTATTTACTACTATTTTATTATTTAATTGAAATCGAATCTTTCCAAGAAATTTCTCTTGGACTACAAAAAAAAAAAATGGTTTGCGAGTTTGAGTTTCGAACGAAAGCAGTAAAAGCTTTATAAAAACTTAAAATAAATTTCGATTGAATTGAGAATTGTGTAACCTAATTCTAGGTAATATTTTGACAATTTGTCATGTTAATACCCGTTATCCAAAGAGTAAGTTTGTGACATCTCCGACCCCATAAAGTATATATGTATATATTCTATATCAACAGCCGAGATTATATAGCCATGGCAAGAAAGAGCAGATGTCAATCTGGTATATTTCGTACTCTATGGTATATTTTAAATCAAGTAGTATGTAAATATAGCAAATATATAGCAGATATATGTATGTACATATATTGAAAATGGATAGTTCTTTTTTGTACTCTATTGTATATTGTGAATGAATTTGTAGAAAGATATACCTAATATTCGCAATTGGGTATATTTTGTATTCTATGGTATATTTTGAATGAACCAATATATAGTAATACCAAATAAAGACCTTCGTATATTTTTGTATTTTTTTTTGGTATATTAAATCAGTTGCTTTAGTTAAAAATCTGGTATATTTCGTACTCAATAGTATATTTTGAATGTATTTGTATATACTAATATCAAATAAAGCTCTGAATATATTTTGAGTATATTTTTAGTATATTAAATTGGAATATTTTAGCGTATGATTTTATTGAAAATAGATAGCAAGTATCTCTCTTGTTCGGATTAATCTTCTTTGTTTTAATACATTGATCACAATACAATTTTAGAGATGAAGGTCTTTGATTTAAGAAACTGGTTCGTTTTTTCAGTGTGCTGCTGCAGTTGTTGTTGTTATTGTTGTTGTGTTTGACTGGCGCTTCTTAAATATATTTCCATGTTTGCCTTGGCTGATTGTAATGCAATTTGTATGCATTGTGCATGACAAACAAAAAGGCGAACCCATGCGACCCAGGCTGTGTTCTGTTCTGTTCTGTTTTGTTCTCCACTGTTCTGGGAGCCAATCATTGAGTATGCCAGCTATTCTGCAATCCTTTTGCAGAAGGATGCGCTGCGACAGCTGCAGTAACAACCGACAACAAGCAGCAGCAGCAGCAGCTTCTACAACAACTGCAAGTGCTGTGAAATTATGTTGAGTAAAACTGAAAACTTGAAAGTCATTGCAGGTCATACGCAGAACTCACACACATCCAAAGCAAATAAACAACAAATTATATGTATAGAAGAATGAAAATTAGTTTTGTCTTCTTTTCTATTCTATTTTTGTTGTTTCCGGCATGCTTTCATGCATCTCATTGCATGCCAAATTCATTGCCGAACCGATAAATGAACGAGGATGAGTTCAATGTCTTATCATGATGCATGACTTCTCTTTGTGGGACAGTTTTAGATAAATAAGATTTAATCTCAAGATGTACAAAGTCAATAGATAACACCAAATGAATTTACTGCAATTGCAACTAAATAAGTTTCGTGCTCTTTTCACTATTTTCAGGTAGCTGTCAAAATTGCAGCTCACAACACGTTGCAAATGGCAGCAGGTCAACGTTAGCCAAAGCGAAAGCCAAAGCCATAGAAGAAGAAAACTGTTGAAAGAGCTGCCACAGCTTTTGCCACCAAAGCAAAAAGCACCAGCAGCACATGTCAACCAACCTGGCGATGGCTTATAACACACACACACACACACACACATCGGCGGCATTTGCTTTTTGCCAACTCACAATTCACATGAGGCGGCAATCGGCCGGATCAACACTCACAGCGGTTGGTCGACATTCTCATATTGCCATCTCCTCATTTTTTTCTCTCTTTCTCTATCTCTCAAAAGAACTTTCTCTCTCTCTCTCTTTCCCGCGTAAGCTGGCAACTTTTGTCCAAGTGCCACAAAGAAAAACTTTACACAAAGATTATTTAGTTAGACTGCGTTGTCGTGGCCGATGATGGGCGCGTGGGCGTGGCCGTAGACTGGCGAGAGTTGCAAACAACTTTCGCGCTGGGGCGCAACAAAATAATGCCACAGGCATTAAGTAACTCCAACTAAAGGCCACAATTAAAAAAATATACTCAACTCGACTCACAAGATTAACACACAATTTCAAGCTGAGCTACACACTCAAGTTCGGAGTTTTTAGTCTGCATATTGAATCACAAGCAAGGTGTAACTTAGGAATTTTGCTGTCTATATTCGAAAATTGTGCTAAGATAACATGTTCGAATTCGAAATTTACACAATTTGTTCAAATGAAAGTCTTTTCATTAAGATTCTTGCCGACAAAATGATTTTAAGCTTAAAAAATTAATTAATATTTATCAACATTTAATAAGTACATAATATGGAAAATAACAACGTCTTTTAAGTGTGACAGAATTATTCCTTTATTTTATGTTAACAAACACTATGCAAAACTTTATAGAAAGATTGATTCGATTATTAAGCGTCACTTCAAAAGAAATTCGCCCCGAAAGAACATGAAGTTTTATAAGCTCTCCCTTTTTTTTTCTCCCTAGCTCCCGCTAGCTTGTATACAATTTCTTCGTATACAACGTCCATATTTGGTATATCTATGTACTCCGACTTGTAAAATATAACATAGAGTACAACATATACCAGACTGGCATCCAAAGCTACTAAATCCCGACTTAAATTATTTCTTAAATTGCTAATTTTGCTTTTTATACCGGCTACCCATAGGTTAGAAGGGTATTATAACTTTGTGCCGACAGGAAATGTATGTAACAGGTAGAAGGAGGCATCTCCGACCCTATTAAGTACATATATTCTTGATCAGCGTCAACAGCCGAGACGATCTAGCCATGTCCGTCTGTCCGACTGTCCGTCCGTCCGTCTGTCCGTATGAACACCCAGATCCCAGAGACTATAAGAGATAGAGCTATAATTTTTTTCGACAGCATTTGTTATGTTTGCACGCAGATCAAGTTTGTTTCAAATTTTTGCCACGCCCACTTCCGCGCCCGCAAATCAAAAAAATCGAATAACAAACGTAATTTTAAAGCTAGAGTTGCGAATTTTGGTATATACAATAATTACTATAGTAGTTCCTGAAAATTTGGTTGCGATCAGATAAAAATTGTCAAAGTTATGGTATATTTTGAATGCGGTACTATATATTGATATACCGCATATACCATTTCTAGTATTTTTAGTGTTTTTGCAGTATATTTGGTATATTTTTAGAATAATACCGCAAAATATATTGCTTTTATTCAAAATGGGTAGCGGGTATCTCACAGTCGAGTACACTCGACTTGTTTATTTTTATTAGATCATAAAGTTTTAGTTAGATCTTGCAACAATAATAAGTGCTGACAACAAAAAATGATAACTCTATCTATTGTTGTTTCTGAGATCCGAATATGTAGATGGACTTCTCGGCTGTTGATGTTAATCAAGAATATATGTATATAACATACTTTATGATAGATAATCAATTAGATAATCTTTTAATATGTGGTATAATTAATAATATGTGAATATGTATGTGTAATTTACAGCTCGCTATTTTAATAGGACACCATGTCAGCTCTCTTTGCAAATAACTGATCATAACTCGGAAACGGTATTAAAAAATAACGGATTTTTATCATATGTATGCAATCATTGTTCACTCTTTCTAGTATATTCCAAGTTTTGAAACTTAACCGTTATAAAGTAGTTTGCACTTTATGCAAGCATTCGTAAAAATTCAATAGAACTTTTGTTCCACTTCAAATTTAGAAAATGCAATTTGTTTGATCGGTTTCAAATGCACACTAAGATTCGCTTACTTAAAAGTGTCCTATTCAAGTGTCGAGCAGTGTATTACAGTTTGATTAAACATAAATAATACTGCATACTGCTGACGAAAGACTTCGTTACAAGTTGTTACTAAAAATTGACTGCAGCTGCTTCCACTATTGTTGACTGTTGATCTACTAATGACGACTGATGATACCGATAGCTTGATGCCAATCGACTTAATAATGCCAACCGATACCAATAGTGTCTATCGACTAGCCTCCACCTATGTTACATTCATTCGCTGAAAGCTACAAAAACTATAAGGATACTCGCATAATACCCTTCTACCCTTTGGGTAGTGGGCTTAAGAGGCATCCTAAAGTTGCTGCTGAAAATGATGTGTCCTCATTCTAGTAGCTAAGAAATAGTATTGATTATTTGGTATGCTGTTTAGCACATTGTTTAGCACAACAATAAAATCAGAATGATTGGCTGGCTGGTTGGTTGGTTGGCTGGATGGGTGACTGAAGATAAGTTAAATGCCCTGCTAGTGCCATCCAGGATGCTCTAAACTGCATTTTGGGGGCATTCTTAGCCTTGTTATTTATGTCAGAAGGGCAACTAACATACACAAGCAACCACTTTGGGGTGCCATGCACTCGTGCCCTCTCACTCGCACTCGTACATACATTCGAGGCGAATTCTTGTACTGGTTTTCCATGCTTGTGTGTGTGTGTGTGTGCTATATAGTATATGCATGTTATGCATCTGCAATTTGTATGACATTCACAATGACATTCTTCGAACAGCAGGCACGAGGTGAAGCAGGAGAAGGAGAAGGAGATCAGGAAGCGAACCAAAGCGAAGCGAAGCAAAGTGAAGTGGAAAGAAGGGAGAGCCCAAAGTATTTATAAAGAATGGCACGGCAGAGAGCCCAGAGTCAAGTCCAGTTGAAGACGACGACGATATGAGAGATAGCGAAAGCGATAGCTGCTTCGCACATACATACATACACATACGAGTAGAGCACATGCAGCCTTGCAGCAAGCAGGTCATCAGGCACATAGTATGGTAGATGGTAGTGGATGGCAGTAGATGGCACATGGCTTGCAGCAGTGGAAGCAGCAGTTCTACTCTATGACACTGGAGCAGTCTAATAGTCGTTCGCTTGCAATTTAGATGAATTTCTGTTTGGCTTACGCCGTGGCCAGGCAGCCAGTAAGGCAGGAGCCGGCAACCAGCAAGCAGCAACCAGCAGCCAGCAGCCAGCAGCATAACCATTGTGCTGACGTCTTCTCTATATTAAATGGATGTTTTTATGTGCACACACACTTGGTGTATGTGTATGTGTGTGCCCTTAAAACAACAAGGCAACTGAACTGCGTTCACTTTCAACAAAATGCAGTCGCTAAGCGAATCCGAGATGAGAACGAGACGTAGCTATAAACTATTTGCTAGCTTGGGCATTGCCTTAAGGCAATTCGAGCTTTTGTTAACGCAGACGTTAGCACAACTCTCTCCCTCTCTTCCCTCTCTTCCCTCTCCTTCCTCTCACCCACTCGCTTGATATCTTGCAAAAAAAAGTATAGAAAAAAAAGAGGAAAAAGAAACGCCAGAGGCCAGGCAAAGTGATGTCATTGTTAAAGCTAGCAGCAACAAAACTGGACTAGACTCTGGACATTGGAAGACTGCACCTTCAGTGTTTCTCCACATGGCGTATAAATGTGATAGTGCAATGTGACTGTATAAAAGAGCATGTTGTCCTGCTCTCTCTCTCTCTCTCTCTCTCTCTCTCTCTCTCTCTCTCTCTCTCTTTCTCGCTCTTTCTTTTTTCTCTGTGTTTACGCAAGCGAGAAAGGGATTTTGCGTTATGCAACTGGAATGATTGGAGACGTTGGTAATGACATCGAAAAGGGGACATTTGCCTTATCCCTTCTTCTTCATCTTCTTCTGTTTGTGCTCTCCCTTGCCTCTTTCTTCCACGTCCACTTCCACGTCCACTTCCCCTTCCACTGGGTTTTCCTTTTCCCATTGTTTTTATTTTATTTCTCTTTTTTCTTGCTTGGTCTTTGCTGCTCTCGCACGATTTGTTTCGTGCTGCTTGACGCTTTGTGCGCTCAATTGAGTGCAAGTGCAATATTTTGATTTGCAATTGTTTGGCGAGTCGCTTCCTGTTGACCAGCTGACCACCAACCAACCCCTAAACGTACTCACCCCTCCCCGTTCGTAGAACTTTAAGCGCTGCGCAAATCTTTTGTTGTGCTGTGTTAATTGCTGGCAGCTCAGATTTTCAGCGCTTGCTTTTGTAATTCTTTATGCTAGCTGCAGGCTGACCCAGCGAACGGACAAATGCATGAATGAATGAATGAATGAGTGACTCAATGAATACACTTTATAATTGTGCTTGTAGCAACACTTGTAAGCTGGCACTTAGTTGCTGGCATGTTAACACGGTGAACTACAATCGATAATGATGAATATTTCATTGGTCGATCAATTTGCTACTAATTGATGTTAAGTTTTTGTAATCATATGGGACTCGTCATTATCAAATATGTTAACATTTGTCCTTCTCTTTAGTTACGCATATAAAGAAACTATAATTTACTATTTTTAGTGTTAAATAACAAACACTTCAATAGAAGCTTGTGGAATTTAAATTTTAAATGTTTCGATATACGATATATTGCTTTCATTAGCATTAGCATAAGCATTAGCATTAGCATTAGCATTAGCATTAGCATTAGCATTAGCATTAGCATTAGCATTAGCATTAGCATTAGCATTAGCATTGGCATTAGCATTTGCATTTGCATTACTGTTAGTATTAGCATTAGCATCAGAATTAGAAAAAGAATTAGCATTATAATTAGAATTAGCATTAGCATTAGCATTAGCATTAGCATTAGCATTAGCATTTTAACCCTAAAAATTTCAGTTACACATATTTGCCATTAATCGAGAAAATATAAATCAAATCACACATATGAAAGAGGTTGGCAATTTATGTTTTGTAATTAATATGTGAATAATTTTTTTTTTTTTCATATTTTAGCATTTGTTTGAATTATGACAACTAATTAGCAGTTTTACTATGTGTTGTCGATTAATCGATTGCCTTAAAGTTCATTTACTCTATGGCATTGAAGCGAGAATTGGTCGACAACATGGATATAATGCATTATACCACATACATATGTATGTGTATGTAATGCAATTAGAAAATAATTTATATTATGATAATAATTGCAATTGCTTGCATACTTTTTGCAGCGCGTAAATTAATTAAAATGTTCAGCAACGTGCATGCTTCTATGAACATATTTTCATGACAGATTGTTTTTAAATAGTTGCATTTTCAAAATAGTTTTTCATCCTGAACACTCGTTCTCCTTCTCCAAACTGCTCTTTTCGAACTAAGCTCTAACTGTCGGTATTTTATTTGTGTATTTTAAGAGTGTGTGCGTGTGGGAGTTTATAGTATACTAAATGTATGTTTTGGTATGCTATTCCATATGGAGAAATAAGCGTATAACATGAAATTCTATGAAAATTAAAAGAGCCGCAACAAACATAAATTAAAAGTGCTAGCGAGCTTCTTCATCTAGTTGCTATTTGGCAGGTAAACAACAGACAAGTTGCAACGGGAGGAATGTGGCCGAAAAAGAAATGATTTGTTGCACTTGCTGGCTGGCTGGCTAGCTCGTTGCATGCCACCAGAAGCAACGTGCACGTTTTGTTATATTATATTTAGTTGCAACTACTTCGCTGTTGGCCCCCCATTTGTCCCACTTACCCCACTTGCACTGCGCTGTCTGCTAATGTTGTTGCACTTTATCGTACTTCTTTTCTTTTTTTTTAATATCGAACAACATATGTTGGCAATAACGTGCGCCATGGGCGGCCTGGTCAATGTTGCAACGTTTCAGTCTCAGTCTCAGCTCCAGTTTCGGTTCTGGTTCAGGTAGACGAAGTCTCTCTCTATGTTGCTGCTGCTGCTGTTCGTATTATTGCATAAAGTTTTACTTTTATCGTGGCCATCGTTGCGTTTCTACAAAAAAAAAGAAAAAAACAAATAGCTAAAAAAGAAACGCGTCTGTTGCCAAAAACTTTTTAACCAAAAGCACTAAAAATGGCGAGCCCGAACGAACGGACGAACAACAAGCAAACTTATGCCACTTGCTCTCTTTCGCCTTCGCCTTCGCCTTTGGCTTTGGCTTTGGCTTGTGGCATCTTGTCGCTGGCCACCACTTGCTAAACTTTTCCCGCTGATTTTTCCCACTACATTCAGATTTTTGTTGCTCTTAATGCAGCAGCAAGTCGCACTTTAATTCATTTACCGAACATTCCAAAACAAATTCCCTCATCACTCTGCTGCACACTCAACGTTGTCCACCTGTCGCTTTTTGTTTTTGTCATGAATACAATGCGCTGCTTTCATGTGCTATGCTGATAACTAGCTTAGAATCATCACCTTCAATTAAGACAAATGAGAAATCTCAAAAGCCATATCCTGAAAGTATACCACAAAAATACTGAAATATACCGAACCATATATTTGGTTTATTAGTATTGTACTACATTCAAAAAAATACCATACAGTGCAAAATATACCAGATTGAAAATTTTTACCACACAAATACTAAAATATACCAAAGCCTACACTTGGTATGTCAATTAAGCACTTCATTAAAAATATATCTTAGAGTAAAAGACATGCATACTAGATTGACAATCAACGCAACTAAACACCGAGTGCACCATACAAAAGTATTTTTTATATAACTTCTTCAATTTATGTCTTCTTCGCATATTATCAGGAATCAAAATTATTATTATTGAATGTATTGAATATAATTTTCTGTCATAATTACTTATGTAAATATGTACTATATATTAATTAGTCTGCCAACGAATTAGTCAACGAATTTGATTATCATAGCAAGATACACTTTAAATAAAATAGACATTATAAAAGGAAGGTACGTTTGGGAACTTCGCAGAAGAGTACAGAAAGTTGTCAAGTCTTACTCAATTTCCGATCTGCTGCTCAATAGCCTTGAATCAAATACAAAACAAGTAGTCGACTATGATATATCCTCTGCAATAAAAGCTAAACGGTGCGAAATTATTCTAAAAATATACCGAATTAATATACCTCAATAATACTAAAAATACTGAAAGTAATTTTTGGAATATCGACATATTACTTATATTACATTACATTTCTTATGTATGATGCAAATCAATCTTAAAACATATTAAATTAATATACCGCAATGATACAAAAATATACCGGGTGTTATGTTTGGTATATTGACATAATACTACATTTGTTATATAAAATATTCATTATTCTAAAATCGTACCAAATTAATATACCGCAATAATACTAAAATATACCGAAAGTTGTAAACCAAAGAAGCTAAGATCCGACAACAGCAACCATTTGTATGTTCCAAAAATCGTGACTCTACCTTCAAAAACTCTTCTTCTATTAAATTTTTCTTTATTTGCGGGTGGGGTCTTTTGGGTGATACGAAATGTAGGCACAAAGTTATAATAATACAACATTTTGTTTGTTTTTTCACCATCATATATATGCAAATGAATAAGAAAACATTCATGTTTAGAAAATTGCACAATTTATATAATTTTAATTGCCCATCTTTTATGAATTGCGGTTGTCGATTTGTTACGGCCAGTTAACAGTATATAATTCTATTTTCATGCCTTTTTTCAAATAACTTTATTGAATTTTGATTGGCGTTGAATTGACAGATCTACTTATAAATTTAAATTTCGATTTTATTCCCGAATTAATTTGGCAATCTGCCGCAGACTTTAATGTAGCATACTTTGTGGCTCATTGTGCGTAGTCCGCATCGATTGAATTGAAGAGTGCAGTGCTGTAATTTGATTATAGCCAACAAATAAATACAGATCGTTGTGCAAATTAAAAAACGCCTGTCAATTTGTGGAACAAGTAACGACAGTTAACTGCCTTCCGTTTCGCATCTTGAGCGGATCTTCACAACTAGAACTCCGACTCCGACTCCAACTTCAACAATTTTGAAGCGCTCAGACACTCGCTCTGTCATCACATGTTGCGCCCATGAATTTTGTGCTGTCATCCATTTTTTGTATTTGTTGTTCTGTCTTTCGCTTTTCGCTTTCGCATTTGTTCGTTTTTGGGCTGGCAATTGGCAGTGCCACGCCCTTCTGCATCGAGTGTTGTGTTCTGTGTGCTGTGGAATTGTGCTTTTCTTAGGTTTTTTACAACTTCTAATAACACAAAAGTGCTGCTGATTTGGTTCATCACTTCAGCGTCATTTCCGCAATAGCATTGTGTGTGTGTGTGTTCTCTTACTCTCAGCTACTTCTACTACTACTTCCACTCCCACATACCTCTTCGACATACAACAGCTCCTTTGCTGAACTGCTGTCGCGTCGCGTCGCTGTCGTTTGTCGTTTGCATTTGCGTTTCATTTTATTAAATGAAATGCCGTCAAATACGCCGCAGAACAGACGCCAGGCAGGACCGCTGAACGCGACCCAAACGAGCTGTATGTAAATCGACGAGGGTTGCCATCTCAGTTCCTCAGCTCTCATGAATTAGGAAACTGCTAGTCACTGTGCTGTCAGTCAGTGTGTTTGCATACGACGTTATTAAAGGGCATAAGTACACAGCTCGACTTATTGCTTATTCTCCTTATCGTGCCCAAAGGACACGCGTCACGATAAAGAAAAAAGCTAAACACAAATTTAAATGACTTTAAATAGAGCCAAAGCAGCGATTAAAGTAACTCAACTGAAGACGAATTCAATGCACGTTGTTCGTTCGAGTCGTATTCGAAGTCATATATTGTATTGTGTAAAGTAGTTGGAAAATATTGCGTATACGCAGTCTCAACTTATTGAATATGTCGATGTAACTCTCGCAATAAAAGAAGCCCAATAAAAAACAAATCTCACATAAAAATGCTCAACATAATTTAACCAAATAGCAATAACCAAAAGCAGGGGCAGGCGCAGAAGCTGAAGCTAAAGCTGAAGCTGTTGTTGATGCTGATGCTGATGCTGAGCCGAAAGGCAGCTGCAGCAACATCGAGAACGCCAACGACAACGACAACGACAGCAATGGCAACAATACAAATAAGAACAACAACAACAGGGAAAACAACAACGAAAACAGAAACAGAGCTCATAAAATATCAGGAGACGAGGCCAATAAACGCAAACTAAGTGCCCTGGCAACGCCACGCCCCCCACTCGAGGCTGACACGCCCACAAATGCGGGCCGCTTAATAAATGCAAATGTGTCCAAGTATGAACAATTATAGAAAGGAAATTTGCATTAAAAATTTATGTACTCGCCGAAGACTCTCGCTCTCTCAGATAACGCGTCGCAAGTGCGACATAAATTTTTGCTTTTTTTTGTTGGTTGTTGTTGCTTCGTTTTTTCGGCTGTTGTTATTTTAGTTTCTTTATTTTTATACCAGCTGTCAATAGCATATTAGGGTATTATAATTTTGTGGGTGGAGGAAATGTGTATAACATTCATTTTACGTATATTCTTGATCAGCGTCTACAGTCAAGAAGATATAGTCATGTTTGTCTGTATATCCCAGAGACTATAAGAAATCGAGATACAATCTTTTTTAACAGCAATTGTTTTTGTTGCACGCAGATCAAGCTTGATTTACATTATTGTCATTTTGTTGGGGAATCTGGTATATTTTTAACCTTATAGTATATCGATATACCAAAAATAACCATCAATTTATTTTACACATTACACGGTATGCTAATTTGGTATATTTTTAGAATAATTCCTCAATGTTTTGTAACATAACACAATATAATATTGATATATAAAATATAGTATTTAATATAATATAGTATTTTTTGGTATATAAGCTTGATTTATTTTAAGAACAACACTACACTGTTTTGTAGTGCATCGAAATGGTATATAAAAATACCAAACATATCCTGTTGTATGTTTTAGTATATTAATTCGGTATATTTTAAGAATAATACGCATTTTTTGTAACGCAACGTTAAGGTATGTATATATACCAAATAAAGTATTCGGTATATTTCAGTATATTTTGGTATATTAGTCTAAAGTATTTATAGAATAATATCGTAATGGGTGGCAGGTATCTGACAGTCGAGCACACTAAACCGTGGATTTCGTACTTGTTGTTGTTATTGTTGTTGATGTGGGGCCTCTTTTCTTGGTAGGCGCCAATGTAGATGGCATCCTTGGTGCTCGCATAATGGCGCCTGTGGTCGTTTTGTGCGATGGCCGCCCAAAGGAAACATTCATTCGCACAACGGTCTTATTGTTGCTGTTTCTTGTTGACACATTCGACACACAAAGTCCCTCTGTGTGTGTGTGTGTGTGTGTGTGAGCATTAGAGTTTGCTGTGAGAGTGCCTTGGCGTCCAGTCCAGTCCGTAACTAGCAGGAAGTCATTAAGTTGTTTAGCGCCTTTAATACGCTCTCTCTCTCCCTATATATATATATATATATATATATATATATCTGCTACAATAGCTTTGCTCCGCTGCTCCAATTCTATTTAGACGCCCGGCTAATGTCAGTGTTAGCACTTGGATACATTTGACTAGGCCAATTAGCATTAGCCAAGCTACAGTTCAGACTCTCCGCTCTGTACTCCACTCTCTTCTTTGCAGCCCCTAAGCAGGTATGGCATTAAGTCAACGGAAGTGCGAGGAGATTCGCAGTCACAAAGCCTGAAGTGAAGTGAATACAAAATAGATTTCATTATTGTATATTTCGAAATAACACTATCTGCAAATGTAACAAAAAATACTTTATTATTAGCTAATTAACAAACATTATTTTGCATACAAAAGATTGTGGAATTTAAAAGAATATTAAATAGCATTTATATTTACAGTGAGTATGCAATAATATTTAAATAATAGTGTACTTCTGCATGAATGAATAAAGATGGATAAAAGCTGGCAATACACTTATTTTTCTGTCTGAAATTCTTTGATTATGTTTATTATTTACAAAATTACCAACATTTATTAATACTTTATTAATAGCTAACTAACACAAGAGATTGCCAAATTGATAAAGCTTCCAAAGTTTTTTATAATCTGTGAATAGATTTTACATTTATGACCATGACAAAAATAATTTTGAATAATAATTAAATAATATGCTTCTGCATACAAAAGATGAAAAGAAATTAGTAATATAATAGAATTCAAAAGTAAAACACTTTTTTGCCCAACAAATTTAAATTTGGCGATTTTGATTGTTATTCATAAAATTATGTATAAACGAATATTTAAAGTTCTTTGTCCAAATTCATTCAACTATTTATCGAGTATAGACGGCTAGTGCTGAGATGCATATTGCTTAATTTAAATGGAATTATGTAGAATGGAATTATATAATATCTTTGTGCCTGCAGAAAATGTATTTTAAAAACGACTCAACTTTGAGCTAATGTTGCATTGGTTGACAATCTGGTATGGTATATTTTTAATGTAATATATCCGATAATCCAAGATATATACGGAATATTTTAGTATTTTTTGTTATATGATAAAGTATATATATTTTCATAAAAAGCGTCACTAGTCCTGACGATATAGCCATGTCTGTCCGTCCGTATGAGCAACTACATAGATCTCAGAAACTATAAGAGATACAGGAATAATTTTCGACAGCACATGTTATGTTTGCGCGCAAATCAAGTTGACCAAAATCGAATAGCAAACGAATAGTATAATATAATGTTGTGAACAAATAAAAAGTGTAAAAGTTATTTAAGAAATACTTTTGAATGGGTAAAAACGCTTTCTTACTACGGATCTTAGTTGTTTTGGCTGACAATGAGGTATATTTTGTACTCTATGGTATATTTTGAATGTATAAATTATAGCCCTTGGTATACTTTAAGTATTTTTTGATATATTAATTTAATATTTTAAGAATAATACATCACTGTTTTGCTTTTATTCAAAATCGTCAGTAGGTATCTCAAAGTCGAGGACACTCGTCTATGGCTTTCTCACTTGATTTTATTATATAATACATCGATCTGCGAGGCCATCTATGTAGTAGAGTTTATTGTCAATGTCAATTCATTAAATTTCGGTATCACAAGGAGGCGTCATCTTTCGCCTATTATTTCAAGCCAATACAAGAAAGTATAATAATGATAAACAAGTACTTGACTAATTTTAAACATGACTTTTTTATTGGACGATTATCGAATTGATGATGCTGCTTGGCAGAAGTTTTCTTGTCTGGGAGCTACGCAACTTTTGCCACAGCCAGCAGACAAGCAGAGGTAGCTTTTAAATATTAATCGATTTCCATTTAAATTTCATGGCAAGTTGAAAATTCATCTTGCCTTCGTCTCCGTCTCCGTCTCCGGCTCCGTCTCAGCCTACCCATTGCCAATTAACAGCTCATGATGGCGCTTTTCGGTGGCTGTCGACTAGGTGAACAAACTCCATTTAATAGCTTGGCAAAGAGCGTTGGCAGCTGAATCTTTGCACATCATAAATTGAACGTGAACGTGAACGTAATGATGATATAAAATGCATGCATAAATACAAATACAAATACAAACAAGAAGAGAGATGTATGAAAATATGAGAATAAATGTAAAGCAAATATTTGTTGATTTGTTTTAACCGAGGCAGACCGAAAAGCCGTTGGTAAAACTTTTTATTGCTTAGCCGCAACAGTCGAGAGACCCTGCCACATATTTTTTACGCTGCTCCTTCTCCTTGGGGGCAATCGCGGCGAAACCCCTTTTGACCCCATCAACCAATTGAGAGCCACTCAACTTGCTTATCAATATTTGGTGTAGCTAAAGATTGTTTTGAGCGGGAGTCGAGAGTTGGGAGGCGGGAGGCGGGAGGCGGGAGGCGGGAGGTGAAAGAAAGGCTCAACTTCATCATTTTTCTCTCAACATTTTTTGCTTTTTGGTTTTTGTTCTTTTATTTTTATTACGAGTATTGCTCGATATTTGTCAGTCAGTAAAACTTTCGAGCGTTATTTAGCCATAAGAAATCAAACTTTCTTAATTAACTTTCTTTAGCATCGCATCGCAACGTCGAAGCGACGTCGAAGCAATGCCGAAGAGATAGACAAAGTAAAGTGGGTTATGCCCTTAGATACTACAATAAAAAGGCGATAGATAGACAGATACATAGATACATATGTATTCGTATGTATATATATTTAAAGGGTGCCCTTAATTTTGGTGTCGTGTGCTGCTATTTTTGCTGCCGCTTTCCACTTTGAAGCAACAGTACCAAAAAAAAACGAAGAATATAAGAAAATTGTCATAAGGAAATACTCGTAATATCACGTGTGTGTGTGTGTCTATCTAAGCGCAGTCCAAAGAGCAAAGGGCAGCGGAGGGCAGGAACAGAGGGACAGAGGCGTGGCTGCGTTGGCAAAGTTGTCAAAGCATCGTTGGGTGGGGCTTGGCATTTTTATTTTGCAGCCTGTTGTTGTATCAAAAGTTTTATTGATTTTCAAGTTTGAATGATAACTTTGCAAGAATTTCGCTTTTATGTGTCTGTGCACAAAATTGTTAAATTGCTTGTTATTGACAAATACACGCGCATCTCAGCTACGTGTGAGTGTGTACGTGTGTGTGATTGTGTTTATGTGTGTTGGGTACTCGTTACAGTTAGCGCACTGAGAGAAAGACCGAGAGCGAGAACGAGATAGAGTGTCTCGTGCTGCGTTGTGCCCAAAGTTATCAATTCCAATTATATAACCAAAAATAATTTGAAAACTTTGCAGCACTTTTGCAAAAGACCAACACACACGCATACGAGGGTCACACACGCATAGGGAGTGGAAGTGAGAAAGAAAGAGAGGGAGACAAGACACACACTGGGACACACTTATGACTTTATAAGTTCATACTTGTTACCTGTGACTTGTCAAGTATTTGACTTTATCTCTGCACACTCAGTTCAGTGGCGCATTTAAGTTTTCACTCAACTTTCAAGCTGCAATTTGGACAGAGAAGCACAGCGTGAGCTAAATGCAAAAAGACTGAGAAAGCTGCGTCACTGCGACTACTATGTGACTTTCATGTGACACGATGCAGCAATCAATAAAATACTATTCGGGTTCATATTTAACTTTCAACAACGATAACTTTAACTGTCTCTTGTCATATTTCATTTCATTTACTAATTTCATTCCATAGCAAACAATTGCATCTGCTATAGCACTCGTCATTTTTATACCAAACAATATTCATTTTTAATCAAGCTCTTTGCTATAACACCCGTCATTGTCATATCAAATATCATTCATTTTTAATCAAGCTCGCTAATATAACACTCGCCATCTTCATTTCAAATATTATTTATTTTTAATAAAGCTAGTTACTATAATACTCGTCGTTGTCATAACAAACCGCATTCATTTTTAATAAAGCTCGTTGCTATAACACTTTACATTTTCATATAAAACCGCATTAATTTTTAATATAACTCGCTGATCAGACAAACAATGCGGCAACTTCTGCAACCTTTAACAAGAATCTCTTCCTCCAATCTCTTACATTGTACACAATTTGAGTGTTTTTCTCAGTTCACACTCAGTTGTTAGGAAGCATCGTTTTTATAGCTGACAGCTATAAAACTCTTGACAAGCATAACTGCAGCTTGATCGTCACACACTCGTTGCCGCTGCTTGTAAACTGCGGACATAGCTGGCAGCTATAACACTGCTACTGCTGCTGTTGCTGCTGCTGCGACATCCTTGGGGTCATAACTCAAATGTCTCGATTTTGATCACCTACATACATACATACTACAAGTAGTATCACCTTCGCCACCTTCGCACTTGGGGTGAAGTCGTGCAGTTTGGCGCTTATGTCATTGCTGACACTGAATCAGTCCAAATTGAGCATTGCCAATCGAGACTCTGTGCTCTGTGCTCTGTTCGTTCGCCTTTTTTCCTTCGCCGCTGCAGAAAGAAAACTTTAATGAAACTTTGTAGGTAACTAAAGGAGCTGCACGGGTGCCCACATCCAGGCAGTCAGCCAGCCAGCAGCCAGTCAGACAGCAGGCTGGCAAAAGTTTGACTGCAACTTTTGTTGCGTGCAGCTGCCATTAAATAGCTATCTATCCATTAAGTTAAGCAGGTGAGTAAGGCTTCTCCCTCTATCTCTTTTTCTCTGGTATATCTCTTCCTCTGAGTTGAACAAGCGGTGACATCACGTTTGTGTGTGCTCCAGAGGCAAATAACCGGAGAAATTGAATTTGCACACAGTTGAAAATTAAAAAAGAAAAACACCCACATAAAGGTAAAAAATGGGCGAATGTAAGGAGAAGAAAAACTATGGCTAACCGATCAAGTGGTGCGAGAGCCACTCGACAGCATTGTTGACAATGTAAATAATGCTGGCAAAGTCAGCGGGCGGCGCTTCTGTTTGTCCTCTGACGTTGATAAGCCGCAAAAGTGTCATAAAAAATGTGCAACTATCGCAGCAGCAGCAACAAGAACAACAAGAACAACAAGAACAATTGATGCAGGGAACGTACGTTGGCGCAAAAACCTCTGTTGCTGTCGAAGTCGACTGGCGTCAGCGTTTTGTTTTGGCCATGCTAAGCAACTTTTTCGGGTTCTGTGCTCTCCTCTCTCCACTCTCTCCACTCTCTTCCTACTCTCCGCTCTCATCGCGCAGCAGGCGTCAAAGTTACAAGAATTTATAAAATTCACATTGACGCTGCAAATGTCATTTATCAACATGTCACACGCACACACCAATGCATAAAGACACACACACAAAGAGAACGCAAAGAAACCGAGTGCAAGGGTTGCCACAGCACTTTGGTGCACAGAAATGAATTCACCAAATAATTTGAGCGTGAATTTGCATCACAAATTAATGCTAAAAGGCTGCAATTATATGACCAATTATCATTAATTAGTTTCACATTTTAATTGAGTATTTCATCAACGAATATATCTATGGATGCAGGGTACAGTGAAGCCAATATAATCTATATGAATTTCAGCCCTCTAAGCAATGAGTTGATTCATTTTAAATGAGTGCATTTTAATTAGTTTATAACAGAGTTTTCATTGATGTATTCAAAATATGTAACAAAGTTACATTTAGTTGCTTGTTGTGCCAGGCGAAGAACTTAGGAGAGACTTTAACTTTGAAAATTATTGTAACGAACTATCGATGCATATAGATAACCACTACTAGGATTGCCAGAGACATATTTTATATTAAATATATATTTAAATTTATTTTTGCACATGATGTTGTATTCATTTTATAATTTTCTTTATTATATTTATATTTTTGGGAGCTACACTTTGATGTTGACTCTTCGAAATCTAATCTAATGCTTGCCAATAAATGTTTAGTGTACTTATTAATTCATTATTGGGCATTTTCCAAATAAAGGTCCACTACGTCAAAATTTTTTTTATTATTTTAGCGTTTTGTTTGTTGATCATTAAATAATAATTTTTGTAATAAAAACGTAATTTTGTATATAGCATATATACATATATATATGTATATAGCTTAGTTATCCCTTAAAGTAATAAAACAATAATTGCGGTGTTATATTAAGTCATTGTTTTTGTGGAATATTTGTAGAATTATCGAAATTTTTTATATTATTTTCAATCTATATTTTTCAAAATATTTATACACATACATAATCTTGAATCAAGATACTATTATGTAAAATTGAACAAAAAAGGTTTATCCTAAAATCAAGATCAACATTTTGCAAATAATTTAGATTGCCTAATAAAGAGATTATTATTATTAAATTTGAATTCAAATATTCACTTTATCATTACAGAAAGAAAGTCTCAACACTCTAACAAAAGTAAACAAATTTCTTAAATTTGATTTCTTTTCGATTTTGAAAGAAGATTTGTAATCTGAGATTAAAGAATAGAATCTTGTTTTAAGATTTTGTAATCCCAATGAAATTTTATGATTTATTTTAAGATTCTCAACATCTTAAATAAAGATTTGCAATTTTTTGTTGAATCTAGAAAAACATTCTTGAAGCAAGGTTTTAATCTTTATATCAGATTTTTTAATCTTGAAATGCAAATAGTGAACCCAAAAATCGTAATTCAAAATTGTTTTTGTTTATGATCAAAAAGTCTTAAATCAAAATTTGCAATTTACTTTTCAAATTAGATATTCTTTTCTCTGTGAGTTTTTGCGTAAACTCTTTGAGCCACCCTCGCTGGACATTTGCGGCCAAGTGAAATGTCCGCCCACGTGCAACTTTTTGCACTTGGCACTAAATTTTCGGCTGCCTTTGTGTTATGACAATTATAATTGTGCTTTTGCATATGTGCGCACGTTCGTGTGTGTGTGTGTGTGTATTTCTTGGCAGGAAGTATTTACGTGTGGAAATTGTAACAAATGTTTTGTGTGTGTGTGTGTGTTTTGCCTTAGCTTTGTTGCACTTTTCGGGCAACGTAACTGAAAATTGAGAATGAGAAGTGAGAACTGAAGGCAGCCACAGCTCGCTGGCTAAAATAGTTAAATTAAATTATGCATGTGTGCGACTGCGCGTGTCAGTGTGTGTGTCGATGTGTCAGTGTGTGTGTGTGTGTGTGAGGTTGTCTTAAATAGTCATAGACTGTTAGACAACAAACAATGCGTCGTAGTTGCTGCTGCTGCTTCAAGAGCTTGACAAAGTTTTTTGGCAAGCGGCAAGCGGGAGGCGGTGGGCGGTGGGCGGGGCTGTGAGCAGTGGGCGTGAGCCGAAAGTTGCAGTCGAAATGAAATATGTTCTGTGGCACGGCGAAAATCGCAGCGAAGCCACACAGAGAGTGAAAGAGATGGCAACACACGGCAAGGAAGTGGAACAAAAAGCCTTGGCAGGAAGTTTTGGCTACGGAAATTTATAAGATTTATGTTTAATTGTTGTTTTTGGCTTTTGCGGCAGCTGGCACGCGTCGCCCCCCTCTCTCTCTGTCTCTGTCTCCGTCTCTGTCTCCGTCTCGTTCGCTTTAGTTGGTGCGTGGGCTTGCAAACAAATTAATTAATGAAATTAAATGGCAGTTGGCAAATGACAAGCACACGCTACCAACAAAAAAATAAAATAAAATAACAAGAAACAAGAAAGATGAAAATGTTGCCTATATTTGTGCGCAGTCCAAAAAAACACTGATGAAAATCTCACCTGCCAACGAATAGTATTCAAATTCAATATCGAAATCAACTGCAACTGCATCGAAATCAGCAATCAAATTCTGATTAAAATAATTGCTCTCAATTTGTGTGCAGCTGATTGATCATTTTTGCGACGCGTCGAGACAAACCGAATTGCAATGACATCAACTACCAATTACAAATTGATTCGTAATTGGTAATTGGTAATGCTCTGCTTTGTGGGCACCCTCTGTCGATGATGATGATGATGATGATGATCATCATCATCTACATTGACATCGACGATTTTATCTGCGGCATGCAATTATAAATGCATTTGTCAAATCCAAATGTGCAGCATGTTTTGTGTCTCAAGAAAATTGGCAAATTATACGCTTGAGCATTTAATGGTCTTAATGCAATAAATACTTTGAATTATTGATCTAATCCCTTAACAATAGTCTATTTATCATTTTTGCATTGCATTGTGAATTGTGCACATGAGAAATCAATTAAGATTACGTCGAGCAGAGTTTTGCAAGTGGAATCTTGTTGCAGCTTTTTGCGGCTGCATTCACCGTTTGCTAATAGAGTTTTGTGTGGCCCAACAAATCTACGCCACAAAAGCCACGACCGCACTTTTAATTAAAGTGAAAACTATGAAATTTTATAAAATAATTCTGCAAAAAAGGCACACACACACACACACACACAGAGACAACTGGTCAGAGGAGTAGGTCGAAATCACAGTTTTGGGCAGAAATACGTAAAAAGCGAAATCATGTATCTGCATCTGTTGCAACCAACGACGCTAAGAAGTAGTTCTATGTAGGTGCAGGTCCCTTGCTCTTATGTGGCATGTTTGTGTTTATATACCCGACAACCAATCCGCTAAACGGGTATGTCAAGTAAGTGGCAATCGAAAGTTCACAAGGATTTATGATTGATTATTATCTTATTATTGAACAACAAAGTCATTCACAAAAAAATAATTATAATTGCCAAAAAAAAAATAAAAACATATATTTTACAATTACAGCAAATATAATAATTGTTGTTTTGTTTTTGTTTTCTTTTGTTTTTTTTTTTCAAATGTTTAACATATGTAAAAAGCTTAATTAGTACATAAATACAAGTAAATACATTATACATTTGTTATTTATTTATTATACATAACACTTGATCATTACGCACTTCTTAAAACTTAAGAAATGAAAATATCGATAAGAATGAAAATCGATAACATTTTAATATGTTTTCGATCGCAAAGGATTGCATAAAAGTTTTCTATTTAATTGGTCAAGTTGCTTTAATTATTATAACATCAAAACACTTGATTGTTACGCTTTTCTCAAAATAAGAGGTTAGAAAATAGATTATTGTGTTATCGATGCTAGACAAATGTTCTTTAAATAGGAGTTTAAAGATTAAATTATACAAATTACGAAATAATAAAACATCTACAAAATAGTATTTAATAAATCAATAAAGAAAATGCTTACATTAATAAAAAGAAACAATATTCATTTTTTATGATTCTTTTTTTTTCTGCTCATAAAATTGATTGTTCAAAATGAAAAATGAAAATTATATTTTGAATGAATAAATAAAACTTAATTTTGATTTCAAGAACATTTAATATAAGACACAAGTTCTAATTAATAAAAAGAAAAATCTTATAGTTTGAATTTTGTGACCTAAATCTAGAATTTTTTATATTATTTTCAATATTTGGCATTATTTTTAGATAAATGTTTCTTAATTTCCCTAACGCAAACTTTTCTAAAAAAAAATCTCAGCAAATTTCATAAACATGACCAGTGCTAGAAGTCTGGTCTTATGAAATATGGATTTTTCCGGATTTTGTTTACTCGTGAGCATAGACAAATTTTTATATAATCCGTTATTTGTTTTGTGAGTGTTGTACGAAAAAGTTGATTTTTTATATTTATATTATTTATATTCTTAAACTCTAATCTGATATTAATTAAGAATCCTAATTGCATTTATATTCACAGCTTTGAGGACCACAAAAATTAAAAATAAACACTACAAGGCATTGTGAGGGGCGAACAAAATAGAAAACGGCGAAATAAATAAATGTTTTATTTTACCTATTAGATTATTTAGTTATAAGTAAAACTGCGTGGATAATATATATAAATTTAAGTACTCTTTCGATTAGGTAAATAAATTTAACAACTATAATACTGTATATATTTTTGAACGCCTTTTTATTTTGCATATTCCGAACTAAGGACTAGAATCTTAGCACAGTATTCTCTGGATGACCTGAATACCAGACTGTCTGGTACACACGTCAAGTACAAATTCCCCCAGCGCAGCCAAGGGAAATTTAAATTTCACTTTGGCGGACATGATACTTAACGAGTGTGGTATAATCTCAGTTTCGCATAATGTGTTCGCGATAATGTGCAATGAAATCTTGTGTGTATAAAGGACATGACTGGTGGACAAAAACACAATTCGGTGTTCTTGATTGTTGAGCTCGTTATTTTGTTCAGTGGAGAAACATTCTAGATAATTAAATTTTATAAAAATGTTTAGCGGGTATTTTGCAGTCGTGCATACTCGCTTGTCGCTTGCGTGCTTAGTCGTATGTTGACTGTTCTTGCTTGTGTGTGTTTGTCTGTGTATGTGTGTGTGTGTTCGTATGATATATGCAGTTATAATAAACCGCAAAAGCTGCTAAAGCAACAGCATTCAGCAACAGCAACAGGGCAGCAAACATATTCACACACAAACACACACAACTAATGCCACACACACACATACACACAGATAAAGAGAAGGGCAGTGTGTAATAGTGCGTAGGAAGGCAAATAGCAAACTTGCAACCACAAAAGGCAATGGGCAATGGGCACTGGCCAGCCAGATTACAATAACAAGTAGAGAAATGGAGCTAAACTGAGCAATGCAGCAATGTCCAAAAATGGTCAAGAAAATGTGATTTAGTAAAATTGAATTGGCATTAATGAATGAATGAAGCAGCAGCACATTTTGATATTGAATGCTGTCTTAACAAAACCAACCGACTTTTGCGTAAATCAAGCGAAGCATTCTAATTAATTGAATTATGATTATCGCTCTGCATCTTTATCCTTTACACAATTCCTCTCTCGCTCATTTTCATGACTTCCTAATTCATTTTCAACTGCAAAAGCAAAACTAGTTCGATTGACGCTCAAATTATTGCAAGCAAATGCCAGAGAAATTTATTCACATGGAAATTAGCAATTTAAATAACTGCCTTAGGTTCAAATTATTATCATCCACAAATTTTGAAGTCTCTAAATTAACAAGACAACAAATGTCAAGTGTGCAATTATGCGTAATTGGTGGTAGCAAAGAATTGCTAAGAAAATATTTTGAAATGCCAGCAAAGCTGTACAATATTTAAAATACAAATTTCTGCAATTTCAGTAATTTGTATAACAAAATCTTAAATATACCAAATGCTATATTTGGTATATTAATATGACACTAAATTTTAAAAATACTATAGAGTACATAATATACCAAGTTGATAAACTGCAAAAATACTGCAAAAATATACAAAATTACTATAAATATATCAAATATATTTGGTAGAGTACGACATTCAACATAAATCATAGAATGCAAAATATACCAGATTGTCAGCCAAAGCAAATAACATCCGATTGAAATCAGCGTTTTCCCCATACAAAAGTATTTATCATATAACTTCTATCATTTTTATCCGATCACAAACTTTATTTATTCGATATATTCGATTTTCCGGGGCGAAAGTGGGGATGGCAAAAAATTAAATGAAGCTTTATCTGCGTGCAAACATAACAAGTGTTGTCGAAAATAATATTTGTTCGTCTCTATTCTCAGAGATCTAGCCATGATTATGGCTATACTGTCTCACCAGTTGACGCTCAAGAACATATTATATTATTATAATATTACTTTATGGGGTCTGAGATGCCTTCTTCTGCCTGTAACATACATGTTATGGATTTATAATACCCTTCAACACTATGGCTAGCAGGTATAAAAACACATGAATATTGGGAAAATATTTAACAAATATTAAATGCCAAATGTTTTGAGTGGCAAAAACTTGTTATTTAGAAATGCCAACAAATGTGTTCAACTGTTAATTGAAATTTGCAATAATTTACTTGAAAGATTAAATTGTCAGTAATTAGTGCGACAAATAAAAGTCAAGAAAATAAACAAATAAGGAATAAAATATATCCACTATCCATATTTAATAAAATCAAATCATTCTTAATATATACCAAATTAATATACGAAAAAATACGACAATATATCGAAAGCTTTAGGTTGTATATTATAATAATATATATAAATACCAAAATATACTAAAATATACCGAAAGCTATATCTCATATATCGTTTATCTATTATGTTACTGCAAATACAAGTAATAAACAAGAAAATTAATTACAACAAATAAGGAATAAAATATACCAACTATCCACATTTAATAAAAGCAAAGCAGTGCGTTAATATTCTAAAAATATACTAAAGTGTACCGAATGTTACAATTGGAATATCGGTATGCTATCACCTTCTAAATAGATTGAAGTCTATACACAAATAATTCTATAATATATTGAAGTTATAGTTGGCATATCCATATACTATTACGCTCCAAATATATCAAAGAGTATATTACTAATATACTAAAATATACCGAAAGTTATATTTGATATATGGCAATTAGTTATCAGGAATATTAATATATACTCACTAACTGCCTTACCAGCAAATCAGTGCGTTAATTTTCTTAAATTATACCAAAAATACTAAAATATACCGAAATACATAGTTAATATATCGACAGACTATAACGTTTAAAATAGATCAAAGAGTATATACGAGAAAATACTAAAATATACCGGAAATTATATTTGGTATATCAATACACTATTGTGCTCAAAATTTAGTCTGTAACAGCCACAGGCACAAAGTTGTATATGTGAAATTGAAAAATTGCTTAAATTTGTGGTTTTATTGTAGATATGTTAACATCTTTCGTTAATTAAAAAAAGGAATATTGTGCGTTAATTAATATTATCATTTATTTTTATTTAAAATTCAAGTTCTGCCTCAGGATAGAAACAGTTGTAGCAGCATTTTGTTTGTGCGCGAGTTTTTCTGCCATTTTAGCGAAATGTGCAGTAACTGTACTCAGTGGCAAAAGCATTGTTTGCCATTGTCCTAATAGACTTTTTATTTATCAATGCGTTTTTCTTTTACTTTTTACTAATATGCCATTTTTAGCAATTTTATTGCGCCCGCAGCACTTTGTTCTTAGTTTTGTTTTTTTATTTTTATAATTTTGTTTTTTATGGAACAAAGTTTACATGTGTGTGTGTGTGTGTGTGTTTGGTTGCGTAGTGTATTTTAGGTATTTACTTTATGGCTTTCATCAATTGCATAGCTCACAGAGAGTCCCAGTTTTTATACCCGCTACCCATAGGGTAGAAGGGTATTATAACTTTGTGCCGGCAGGAAATGTATGTAACAGGTAGAAGGAGGCATCTCCGACCCTATAAAGTATATATATTCTTGATCAGCGTCAACAGCCGAGACGATATAGCCATGTCCGTCTGTCCGTCTGTCAGTCTGTCCGTCTGTGTGTCTGTCCGTCTGTCCGTCTGTCCGTCCGTCCGTATGAAACACTGGATCTCAGAGACTATAAGAGGTAGAGCTATAATTTTTTTTTGACAGCATTTGTTATGTTTGCACGCAGATCAAGTTTGTTTCAAATTTTTGCCACGCCCACTTCCGCCCCCGCAAATCAAAAAAATCGAATAACAAGCGTAATTTTAAAGCTAGAGTTCCGAATTTTTGTATATAATAACTACTATAGTAGTTATGATTTCTGAAAATTTGGTTGCGATCAGATAAAAATTGTGGAAGTTATTAAAGAAATACTTTTGTATGGGCAAAAACTCCTACTTACTAGGGGTCTGAGTTGCTTTGGCCGACAATCTGGTACATTGTGCCGTGTATGGTATATTTTGAATGCGGTACTATATCGATATACCACATATACCATTTGGTATATTTTTAGTATTTTTTTAGTATTTTCGGTATATTTTGAAAATGATACCGCAATATTTTGCCTTTATTTAAAATGGGTAGCGGGTATCTCACAGTCGAGCACACTCGACTGTAACTTTCTTACTTGTTTTTTTATATTTTTGGATTTTTTGTTTTGTTGTTGCTGTTTTGGAGAGAGGCAACAACAATGCCGAATGCCGAATGGTGAATGCAATTATTTCATTGTGAGTTGATCGTTTTCTTGTTGTTATCGGTTGTTTGGCATTGTTGTTGCTATTATTTTGTATTTGTATTTGTATTTGTATTTGTATTTGTATTTGTATTTGGACTGGACTGTCGACTGTTGTTTTTGGGAATCGATGTGTTGCTATGCGCTGGCAATTAATTGCTTTCAAATCCTTTTATCCAGCAGATTTGGTCAATTTATTTTGCACAGTTTTTTGTTGCCCTTTAGCAAATACACGTCAATACATAAGTACTATATATATGGCCATCTATATGTTATAGTATTGTAGTATATACATATATACACATATATATATTCGATTTTTTTGTAGACTTCGTGAGCCGCACAGTTTTGGCCTGAATTTATTACATACATGTTTAGTTTATTGTTTTTTAATGGCGCTTAGATTCAATTTGAGCAGCGCAATAAATTACACATTACGAACTGGCCATTGCCCTAGTCCTGGCCTCTGCAGTCGAACCTTTTCTTTTTTTTGGCCGACAAATGGTTATCACAAGGTTTTATATTGATGGACTATTGACTGCGCGACTTGAGGCCATAAAAAATAGTGTCGAACGAGAGAGAGAGAGATAGAGAGAGAGGAGGGGAGAGAGAGGAAGAGCTCTCTTTCGATGAAAGCCATTATGCAAATGGATTCAACATCCAGCATACTATATGAGGATTATAACTGAACAGGCTTCTTAATGTCCATTAAAAAAACGTATAAAATATGTGAATATTCTAAATAATTTATGTGTTCTCCGCAGAAAGATGAAATGCCAATGTTAAACGAGGAATAACTAAGCGCCCATTCACATCAAATTGTTTTTAAAAAGTTCTCTGAAAAATTTGGCATATTATTATATTATAAATTAAATCTATTCAATCTATTATCAGTAAATATCAAAACAATTTAATCTTGCAAAACTGAACAGGCAATGTAATATTTATTTTCTATATAAAAGGATATAAAAAAGTGAATATTCTAAATAGTTTATATGCCCTGAGCAAAACTTTTCTTCTTAAAAATTTGGCAACTTAATAAAAGGTTTATTAAATATTAGTGAGAGCTGACTTAATTTAGATAAAATAAAAACTTTTTATTAAAAGTTTAATTACATATATTAATATTTAATTTGTAGTACTCTTCCACAAATTTTATAAAATGGGTTAAGCACGACAACATAACTTAGAAATGCAAACTTCAGTTCAAATACACTTTTCTTCTTGTGTTTTCGATCTACTTTCTCAATTGCTGTGTTGCATGTTATGATTCATCGTTTAATCGATACTTGATATTGTTTCCGATAGCTTAATAATTTCTGTCGCTTCGTGTTTTGTGCATTCCTGAATATATGTGCCTAATATCTTATAATCAGTTTATAATACCCATATCAATTTGACGTTTAAAATTAGTTAATTAAAAAAAAAACTTATAAGAAAGTGAATATTCTAAATAATTTTTGTGTTCTTAAGCGTAGATCCTAAATGACTCCATATAAAAAAGCACGTCAAACATTTTCGAGGCGGCATTTCTTTCAGCCCTTCTCAGGACAAAACAAATACAAGTTTTCGATAAATTTCAAAACAATGAACATCTGGGAACAGCGCCTAAGTCGGAAAATGAAAGGCATAAGTAAGCGGTAAATTACAAATAATTATTAAAAGATAACGTTTTTCAAAAATATTGCCTAATTCAGAATTTCTTAATTAAATATATTTTTAAAATAGTTGATAATAACAATTCTGAAAATGGCTTAAAAAATTGCTTAATAGACAAGAACTTTAATTTGAAGTTTCATTAAATTAGAGTCAAGCTTTTAAAACACTGCTGCTCTATAAAATTGCAACAAACTTGAAACAAAATGAGCAAAAGATGGAGAAACAAAATATTGCATAATATTAATGCAAAGTGGCGCTTAAAGCGTCCTAAATGCGGAAGCAATTCGCCTTTTTGGCCTTAGCCAGCTTTTGCTTTGTCTTTTATTTTATATTTTTTGTTGGCTTGCTTTTAATATTTATATCATCGTCGTCGTCGTCGTCGTCGTTGTCGGCGTCGGCGTCGGCTGGCATTGTTGTTGTTGTTGTTATTGTGCGCTGTCAACTTCATCATTGGCAACATTATCACGATCATAATGAGGTTGCAGCTGTGTTGGTTGTTGGTCTGGTCTGCAGGTCAGAGCAATGCAATGCACTTTGCATGTCTCGCGTCTCGGCTCGTTTGGTTTTCTTTGCGTACTAATTACCATAATTAAGCAAAGGTCAGGCTTTAGTCGCCAGTTTTGTGGCCAGAACAGAAAAGAACACAACGAAAAAACAAATAATGAGCGGAGAATCTGAATTCTACTGAGAAAAAAGCTCATGCAAAAATGGCTGACCATCGTACAATTATCTGATGTGTTTTTTTCTTTCGCTTCTCGTTTCTCGTTTCTCATTTCTCTCGTTTCTCGTTTTATTCTCATCTGGCATCATCCTCCCCACTTTCATCTCAGTTCGTTTCGTTTGCTTTCTTTATTTGCTTTGCTGTGCATTATCCTTATGATTATGTTGATTATGACGTTTTAATGGGTTTAGTGAGGCGACGACGACAACAACGCGTGAAGCGCACAGAGTAAAGCTAGCAGCTTAGCGCACAACAAAAGTGCACACAAAAAAACTTAAGGAATATAAACGCAGCACATAAAAAACTTGACAAGCTGTTAAGGCGTATTATGAAAATAAAAGCATATTTGCTGTTTTATTTATAGCGCACAATTATCCATTCCATTCCATTCCCATTATAAGCCGAAAACAAAAAACTTTACTTTATGGAATAATTTCGAGCTACGTGATATATGTGTGTCGATCAGATCTGGCTCTGTTGATACCCTTTAGTTCCTTAGTTTCGTAAGCATTTCACAGCATGTGAGTGACAACAGTTGACAAAGAACGTTGCGCATACGCAGCGTATGACAGTCATTCGTGGAGAAAACAAATGAAAATTCCGCAACAAGCAACACTCACACAAATTGTGTCGACTCATTGGAACAAAGTCATGGCAAAATACCGGAAGCAATTTTAGCAAAAGCAACAAAAAGCAAGTAAGAATACTACAGTCAGTAGTAGTCGACTATGATATACCCGCAACCCATTTGTCATAAAAGAAAATAAGAATATTCTCAAAATATGCAAAATAAATATAACAAAAAATACTGAAATATACAAAAGGGTATATTTTGCATGTCTACATTCTCTTACTTTGAAAATATACAAAATACTAAATGGCATTTTTAGCATTTATGTTAATGCTAGAAAATACCAAAATCCATATTTGATATATCGATATACTATTGTATTTAAAATATACCACAAAACAGATGGACAGACCGACAGTTCAAGAATATATATACTTTATGGAGTTGGAAATATCTTCTTCTTTTGCCTGTCATATGCACTTCATTTACAAAAAATACTAAAATATACTAGAGTATAGTTGGTATGTCTACTACTTTATAATATACTACTACTTTTATAATATATCAAAAAGTATATACCAAAAATACTAAAAAAATACCGAAATTACATGCCGATAGATCAAGAATATAAATACTTTATGGGGTGGGGTGTGTGTTACATAAATTTAATATAAAAAATAATACTAAAGCACACCAGAGGGTATATTTGGTATAATTATATACCATTACGTTCAAAATATATCAATAATACTAAATATACCAAAAAAAAAACAAAAAGAATCCGAAATCTATATTTGATATAACGATTTACTATTCCATTTAAAATATGCTACATAAGAGGTGGGAGATGTCTCCTTTTTATTTCTGTCACATACATCTGCTGGAGGCACAAAGTTAGTATACTCTTTTATACTATGGATAGCGGGTATAAAAAGAAATGGTCGAGGGAAGAGAATTCGGCTCCATGTTCAGTTGAGTTTTGCAGCAGCAATGTTGATTAACGATCGTTGTGGCACGCAAGATGAAAGTCAAAAGGCAAACTAAGCTAAGCTGGCAAAACGATGGGGTGGGGAAGGAGGAGCAGGTGGTGGATGGAGAGGGGGTGGGGGTGGTGGTTCAACTACTTACTTTCCGTACATACTTATTATTATAACAGGGGAGTTGTCGTATTTGTTGGCAGCACACGCATTAAGTGGCGCAAATTCTTGGCCCAAGAAAAACATTTTCATTCCGAGGCGTGTGTGCGCTTTTGGTTGTTCTGTAGACAGAGGGGAAGACAGAGGACGGTGGCGGGGGCGGGTGGAAGTTAACGGCAGTTGTTTGAACTTATCTATATTGTTTTGCCATATTGTTTTCTTATGCCATGTGTGTCGCACTTCCTACTCTTCCAATCACATTCTCTCTCTCTTTCTCTCTGTTTGTTTGCATGTGCTGCTCGCTATCGCTGTCTCGGTCTTTTGTAGTGAGTTGAAAGTCCCATTGTCTTTAGCAAATTTGCTTTACTTTCAGCCAGCATTCATAGACTTTTTCCTGCCCGTCTCGTTGTTGTTGTTGTTGTTGTTGTTGCTGTTGTTGTGCTATTTTCAAATGCCTTGGCGTTACGATTTTTTCTCGCCTTTGCTGTCTCTTTCCATTACTCTGTCTCTGTCTCGTACTTTCCCGTTTGCTCTTACAGTGTACGTGTCTATTATTGGTATTTGCTGAATGAATGGATTGTACGTGCCCCAAGGCATTCGCATATCTTAGCCCAAGCCCAAGCCCAACGCATCGCATCGCATCGCATCGGAGGAGCTACGACTCCGCCTTTCTCTTGTATCCCTAGCTATATCTTTGGCCCCCTATCTCCTCCTTCACTCTTGCATCTCGATGTGTGTGTGTGTACGCTTTGGTCGTGCGGTTACATTCTGCGGTTGAAATCTAAGCGATTTTACATTGTTATTGTTATGACTGCCAGGCGGCGCAAGCCTAGCATGCTTATAGAGACATATCATAGCGCACGCATATACAAACATACCAAATATAGTAGTATATAGTATATACGAATATGTGTTCTAAACATACATATGTACATATACTAGCACTGGAAAATAGAATAGAATACACACATCGAGGGAGCCAGAGTTTTATTTATACATGCATTTATTTGTTGATGGCGTATATTTGTTTATTTATGTATTCATATGCATTGTCGCAATAATCATTAATTTGCTGATAAAAACACGCCCACATGTTTCGGCGCCATGTTGTGTGTATTTTTGTGTTGTGCTGTGTCATCGCTTGGCTTCATTTTTCATTGCATTTGCGCTGGGCGAAATTCAAATACGCTAAATAAAATTGTAATTCGTTCCACTAATAAATAAAGAACGCTCTCCCTCACTGTCTATCTCTAATGCAACCAACACTTTTTGCAACTTTAATAAGTTGCAACTGAATGAACCGAATGACGTTGCTTGTGGCATGGGGCATGTGGCATGTGGTTGCTGGCTGCTGGCTGCTGGCATGTTGCATGCATGTTTTGCATTGCATTTTTAAAGTCAACGCATGAAATGCTGATTGAATTGGAAAGCGACAAGGCAGCCCCAAAGATTATTGCCAGTCAGCTTGCGATATCCGAGAAATATATGTACATATATAAAAGGGGGATGGGATATGGCGACCAGGAAAAACATGCCAAAGCAACAGAAAAGGAAGTAAACACTAAAGTAATTGGGAGTAATAATAATAATAATAATAATAATAATAATAATAATAATAATAATAATAATAATAATAATAATAATAATAATAATAATAATAATAATAATAATAATAATAATAATAATAATAATAATAATAATAATAATAATAATAATAATAATAATAATAATAATAATAATAATAATAATAATAATAATAATAATAATAATAATACTTCTTTTGATACTAAGTGATAATACCCCTTTGTATCAGATGCGTAGTGGGCATAATAAACACATGTGGGAGCGAAGTAGAGTACCCTAGAATATCATGAGGAGGTGGACTTTGAATAGAGGAGTGAGGGCGGGAGAGTAAGGACAAAGCCCAAGCTGAAGCCTTTTGCTCAGCTCAGCAGAGCTCAGCTCAATGACAAGCAGCAACAGCTTCACTATATGCATGTATAAGTATATGTATGTTATATAGAATATGTCTGCGTTATGCTGATGTACAAGTGCGACGTTATTCAACACTGGCAGCGAGTGGAGTTTGAGGGTGGCTGCTCGCTTCTTGATGCCGCATTAACGCAGCTAAAGCGACGTGATCATCGCAAGCGAATCCGATTGTGAGGCTGCATTATGTAGCATACATACATACATATCTATGTATATATGTATTTACTATGTATAGTATTTGGTGCATTTTAAATCGGATTACTTAAGGCAGCAGCAGCAGCAGCAGCAGCAGCAGCAGCAGCAGCAGCAGCAGTGGCATCAACAATGTGACGTTGCCACAAGCGAATGCGAGTACTTGTAAGCAGTCTGCTGTGGCATGCAACTAGCATTTGCTTGACGTTTGCAACTTCCTCACACTTTGCTCATGCATCTTTTAATGTGCGACTTTGGCAAACAAATCGTTCGTTTATTATCACAGTTATATGTACACAACACACACACACACACACACACACACACACACAAACATGAACACGAACACTGTTGGCTGTTACTTGCCACAAATATTTGCCCCCACGTGTGTCGTCACAGTTGATGTGACACGTGCCCCACTGTCAGTCACATCAATACCGCACTGCAGTGCAAATGTGCTGGCAAACGTGCAACTTTTGAGCGACTAACTGACTGACTAACTGACTGACTGACTGACTGACGAGCTTTATGCTGTTCACTTGACTACAAGCCTAAGTCAAATGACAAATGCAGAGTTGCTGTTGCATTGAAGTCCTTCAAACAACTGTCAAGTTGACATTTCCTTTGACTAACTTTGACTTTCGCACAACAATAAAAAACCTTGAACAGCAACTGACTTTAAGCAAGTTTAAATTATAGTTAAACATTGAATGAAGCTTGAGGGGAAACAAACATAATTGAATCGATAGTCCGCCACCTTAGCCTAACAATTTGCAAATGGAAATGAAAGCAATTAGAGTTATCCATTGACGAACAATTGTTTTATTAGTGCATCAATGCGAATGATATGCTCAGAAATTAATACGATTTAAATGAAATTAACTAACATTGCGAAGCATTGCCCTGAGCACTGCACATAATTTGGACGTAATTCGAGTCGAGGTATTGTAAATCATTACTCGTAAATATCTATAAGCTGGTTAGCCGGTTGCCAAAGCAACAATGCAAAGCATTTGATGCATTGAATAAACTTCAACTTCAAATTGAAATTGAAATCAATGATTTAATGACTGTTAAATTCCCCTCGAACTGCAAAATTATTTGTTAATGCATCAATGAAAACGTAATTAACTCCATCCACATTGTGCAGCTGCCATTCCAATCAGCTAATCAGCATATCAATCTTTTTTGTTTGCCCCACACACACGCACACACACACACACAGTCTGACATACACACGTCACATAAATGTCGCAAATGCCACAGCTGACAAACACCTTGAATAATAAGAAGCGAAGAAGAGAAAGATGGATGGGGAAAGGAAAGTCCCATTTTGAAATCAGAGTTAGAGCTCAGTTCAGCTATTTGGCTGGGCCAAACAGTCAATCCATCAATGCAACAATTTCATTCACTAGATGTGCGTAATATTTGCAATGAATGCAACAAAATATTTATTTCTGAATGCTTGCCAACTTGGCAATAATAACGAATGGAATTTCATTGCAGCCGAGGACAAGCAACTTGTGTATTGTTCGACCGAATACGTCTCGGTCGTTTAAATAACAATAAAACTGAATTCGCATAGTAAAATTCTTGACATTATACAACATCTCAGAACGTATAAACTGTTTCGTCATATTTCATTCAATGATTAAACATTAAGAGACAGCCAAGTCTAGGTAAGTGCTAAAAAGCTGCACAACTTTAACGTGCAATAAGGATTTTGGGTCCCATTATTTCAATGCCAAATATCTCTATTCACTGATTAATGCTGAGATGATCTTTGTTGTTAAAACTTTATCACTTTTTATATATTCATTGTAAATCAGTAAAATTTATACAGCAAGAAATGCAATTGCTATAAAAGATAGTGAAAAGCAACGTTTCTAGTTGCATTTGATAATTCACTTACTTGCTTAAACTCAAATTTAGTTAATTGTTCATGAATATTACAATCCAAAGTATTTTTTGTGAATTTAAAACTTACAGAATGAAAATAAAAAAAAAACATAATTATTGACTTACAATTGAAATTCCAGAAGATTCCACAACAATGTAAATCTCTTGGGGTTAAGGATAAAAACTCACTTGACTTTTGTAAATAGTTTACACCATTTTGTTTTCCAGATTGATGCTGATTTCTGTTTACCTGATATTGAACAAGATGACTTTTATTTTTCCATCAGACACAACAGATTGAACTGACCAACAAATCCATAACAAACTGATAAAGATTTAAAGTGTGAGAGATATTTAATAATATATGACATTAAATACATTTCAATGCTAAGTATTTTTCGAATGAATGCATCGGAATATTGCTTATAATATTTATTTTTTTAAATATTGATATTTTTAGATTATTGCATTGTATTGTAAGTAGACGCATTCGACTGATAACATCATTAAAACTAAACTATTTATGTCAAAAGACTAAGCTGCGTGAAAAGCTGACGCAGTTATTTGAATATATGCGTCTTATTTGTCGATCATAAAACATATTTCATGCAATTAGAGGGCATTGCAGCAAAATCTGTTGCAATAGTTCGCCCATCAATCTCAATCTCCTCGATAGGAAGACGGTGGCGCAAACGGGGGCGGTGGCGGGGGCGGGTTGCGGGAACTCGCCGCAACGACAACAATGCGAGTGTAGACTGGAAAACTGTAACGGAAATAGAAGTGCGGCATAAGTGCACTTCCGATGCCGTCGGTTGCAGTCGCCGCATGCAATGCATAAATTTTGCATTCCCACCACCAGCAACAACACCAACATCAACAACAACAACAACTACAACAACGACCACAACAACAACAAACTATTTATGTGTGTGAGCAGCATTTTGTTAACGAGATTTGCACATTGTTGCTGTTTGTTGAATATCACGTATACGCCATGTCGCACTCTATGTATTTGCAAATCCCCGCAAAGCATTTGCCATTTTTCACAACGTTATCTGTCTGGGGTGGAGCGTGTATCTATTGCCATTTGTAATAATATTTGAGCACCGGCAGCGACCACACTGTGCAACAGTTGCATCTTCATGCGTCGTTCATGTGTCGCTTGCACCTGCAACACTCTCGCTACGCTTTGCTTGTTTCCGCTTTTCATATGCGGTTGCAGCATTCCAGCACTCGCGATCATTTAGCGAATTGATGGCTGCTTTAGTTAGCTGTTTGACTCCCGTTTACACAACACTCTCGCACAACACACAAAAATTTCCACTCAGCTACTAGAAGTAGCTTGTGGCATAAAGAGGAGGAACTGCGGTCAGCTCTATGTGTGTGTGCGTGTGTATGTGTGTGTGGCAATGCGATAGCTGCTGTTGCATTGCGGTCGCTTCAAGGACAACAGCTAAATGCATAGTGTGCTTGTTGCGCATTTGCTTTGACTTGGCCACACTGTTTGTGGCAGTCTCGAGTATCGAGTATCGCAATTTAACAATTGGCTCGCAAATGGAATTGCCTTAAACATTTACTGGCACCAAACTTGTTGATACATCATGCAACGAATTCAATTCAACTCTGAATAAATAAAGTTTACTCGAATTCTAAAATCCCGTTTTAGTATATTTACTGTTCCGACGCAATTTTGCCAACTTAAAATGCAATTTTAATCTGTTCTTAAAACTATATATAAACCATTCATTTCATTAAAAGTTCGTAACAAATTCCAATTCAAAAGTGCTCTGATATGGGCGGTTTCATACATTGTGTTTGGCTAAGTATATTACAAGTAAATTTAAGTTAGATATGTGCAACATTTTCTGACTGAAGTTTTACGAACTCAACTTTAATTTATTGACATTTCAATTTATAGCCGATTATAAACGTTACTCGTAGGGTAGAAGAGTATTATATATTTGTGTCAACAGCAATGTAGAGATACCAAGTATATCCTGCAGTATTTTTAAGTTGTATTTTATTATATTATATACTTCTTTTATTTATTATATCTATGTGTCAACAGAAATTTAAAAGTAAAAAGATTTTTTTCAGTACATTATATTTTATAATATTATATTTTTTTCTTTTTATATCTACATGAATATAATTGAATATATACAGCCCAAATATGGCCTTCGCTATATATTAAATACATTCTATAGATATTTTATTATATCATATACTATTTTGATATATTATACCTTTGTAAATGCAATAGTACATCGATATATCAAGTATAGAATTGGGTGTTTTTAGGTGTATTTTATAAGTATTATATTTTATTATATGTCATAACACTTTTATTTTTATGCCTATTAGAATGTAATAGTATCTCGATATACCAAATTTATAATTTTCTATGTATTCTAATATTTCAGTATATTAATTTAGCAAATTTTAATAAAAAAACTGAACTTTTCTTCTAATAAGAGTGTTTTACGGGTATCTCAGAGTCGAGCATACACGACTCTAGCATCTTTACTAGTTTTATTTTTTTTAAATCATGCTGTTTAATGTTTTGAGTGCTGCAAGTTAAGGCTGTTGATGGAATTGGCAAATGCTTTGATTACTTCAAAATCATAGAAGAAGCGATTTTTGCGATTAAATTCCCTAAAGTTTTCCACACACACAAAAATACAGAAATACAAAAATACAGAAAAAGAAATACCTGCATTTGAATGGAACTTCATTCAATCGAAGTTCGCATTTCTTGGCACTCGCACATTATGCACATAATACCGAGTACCTTTAAAGGTTTTTTTCTTACAGTAGTTATTGTTGTTGTTGTTGTTGTTGGGAAATCCCCAACTGACATTGTTGCTTCGATGCGATACGGAAAAGTGCACGGTTTGCTGCACGTTTGCAACTGTGATTAATTTCCGGCTGGTTGGCGATAAAACTGCTTTGGCTCATCAATATCTGGTTACGGTACTCCTGAACTTCTCCTTCCCTTTCGTCCTCTTTCCACCCCTCCCCATCACTATAACCCTTTTCAATGGTTGCTGCGTGTGTGCATTCAAATAAAACCAATCATTTTGTGCAAATGTCAAATACTGCGAATTCCACAACCTCTTTTCTGTTCAATATGTAGTTGTTGTTGTTGTTCTCGTTGTTGTCGTTGTTGCATTTTTGCTTTTTTAACCCAGACATTTTGTTGCCCCATTGGAAAGTTGCATTTGGGTCAATGATGTTGTGCTTCTGTTTTAATTTTTGTGCACTTTTCGCTGCATTTTTTTTGGTCTGTGTTTTCCTGCGCTGTGATGTTTTTATGTGCACAACAACAAAAAAAGACGCGAAAATATTGCATATTGCATACACTTGTAAATAAATAAATCAATAGAAGGGTCGCGAGACCCAAGTGTAAAATGAAATATGCCAAACAACGCCCAGCAAACTCCAAGTGACAACATATCCCCAAATGGATCACTGTTGATATTTAGCTGTGCTGGTGAAGCAACTTTTTTTTCGAAAACAAAAAAAACTTTTGTGTTGACCCTCGATTTCGCATATTATCTTGAGGAAGAGAAAGAGAGAGAGAGAGAGAGGGAGGCGGAGGGAACTTCAAGTGCTTGGACTGGGCGTATTTACTTCCGTGTCTGTTCTTGATTTGCCTCTTGTGTTCTACGAGAATGATTTTATTTATTATGCGAATACGAATACGAATGCGAATGCGAATCGAATGTATGTTTGCTTGTCTCTCTTTTGTATGCCGATGTCCCGTTGCATAAATATAAATTCTCAACAACGAAAGCCACAAAAATGCTTTTGTTCATCCAGCCAGTCAGCCAGTCAGCCAGCCAGGCGGTCATTCAGTCAGTCAGTCAACTGAAGTGCACATTAGAAATGTTTGAGGAGTTCGTAATATCAAGCAAATGTCGGAGAACGTCGAGCAATGCTTCAATTGACCAGTGCATTGGAGATTTTAATGGAATCGATTGTCATCAATCTCTGTCTGTTGCAGACAAAAGCATAAAAATTTGCTAGAAACAAACTGCTACTAAAACTATTTACAATCCTCAAGCTTCAATTCGTCGAATGTGTTGGCAAACTAACGAGCAAATAAACAGCGAGAAGCTGAAAGAAACGAGTCGAATTTAAGTGCCGACAAATAGCGAATTTATTCGTTCAGTTTAGTTTAGTTTAGTAATCGAAATGTTATGAGAAACCTTAGTGATGAGAAACCCTACAGCATATAAATTGTCTGTTTAGTACCAAAAGTTGTTTTTTAATTGCAGAATTAAACATAATTCGTGGCCTGTATTGACCAACTAACCAGTAAACTAACAACGAGAAGCTGAAAGAAACGAGTCGGATTTGAGTGCCTGCCAATAATGGCTAATAACTATATAATTCGTTTAGTAATAGAAATGTAATGAGAAACCTCAGTGATGAAAATACATATTGCATATAATTTGTCTGTTTAGTAAGTTGTACTTCAATTGCGACAATTAAACTAAATTCGTGGACTGTATTGACCAACTAACGAGTAAACGAACAAGAAAATCTTAGAGAAACAATAAGTAAATTTATTCGATTAGTTTAATACTAGAAATGTAGTGAGAAATCTAAGAGTTGTATTTTAATTTGGACAATTAAACAAAATTCGACGAATGTGTTGGCAATCTAACGAGTAAACAAATAACGAGAAGCTGAAAGAATCAAGTCGCCATCAGAGGGCGATTTTATCCATTTAGTTTAATACTAAAAATGTTATGAAAACTCTAAGTGATATTAAACCTTAAAGCATGTCATATAAATTGTTAGTTTGAAGAGTTGCATTTTAATTGCAACAATAGAACTAAATTAGGGCGATGCGCCAACAAATGATTATCATTGAAAGTTGTATTCGCAAAAATTTGCAAACATAAACGATAATATCCGCTATTAATGAAATCGCACGTATCGAAACTATAATAGGCACTTAAAATAATGAGCATTTAATGATTTAACAAAGCACTGTTTTATGTGGAACAAATAAGGAAGCGACAGTCGAATGTGAAATACCGACTGTGAAATACCTGCTACCCATTTTGAAAAAAAAATAAAGCAGAGAGGTATTCATAGAATATACCAAATATACCGCATACATACTATAATATATACCAAAGGCTTTATTTGGTATATTGATATAATATTACGTATTATTCATAGAATATACCAAATATTCTGAAAAATACTGAAATATAGTAAATGTCATATTTGGTATATTGATATAGTACTATATATAAAATATACCAGATTTTCACACAAATCAATTAAGACAGAAAAATAGTAAAATATGTCAAATTGTATATTTGGTATATTGATATCGCACTATATTCAAAATATAGCAAAGAGTACAAAATATACTAAAAGTAGGCTTTTTTCCATACAAAAGTATTTATTAAATAACTTCGACAATTATTATCTGATCGCAACCAAAGTTTAAGGAAATGTTAAGTATAGTTATTATTGTATGTACTAAAAATCATTACTCTATTATTTGATTTTTGAATTCGATTTGGGGGGTGGCAGTGGGAGTGCAAACATAACAAATGCTGTCGAAATAAATTATATCTCTAGCTTTTATAGTCTCTGAGATCTATGTTGACCCTGATCAGGAATATATACTTTATAGGGCTGGTGACAAATCGTTCTTCCTGTTACACACATTTCCTGCAATCACAAAGATATAATTCCCTTCTACACTATGGGTAGCGGGTATAAAAATTGCCAATTGCATTTTAGTTTTTAGTATTGGACTCGTTGGGTCTTTTGTTCAGCAACTAAAATAAGCAAAATATAAACAGTGTCAAATAATGGCTAAAGCACAAAATACCAGCATTCAGTGCTGAGAGATGAGCCTAACACTCAACACACTCGTACATAAATGTGTGCTTTGTTGAGACTAAAAATGAATAAATTTAAATGCAGCTCAAGGCTCAAATTGTTAGGGAATCATGGCATTAAAATCTAGATTACATGTGATGTTGCATTTTTTGGGTATTTTTGGCAAATAAAATTGTGCATATTTACTTTTATTGTTGTTGCAATCAATGTCTATATGCTCTTAACTCTTTGGAATTTGCCGACAAAATAAAATGAAACACAAAAAAGTACAATTAAGTGAAATTGGAAAACTTGCCAAATACCTCTGAGGTTGCAACACTTAAGGATTAACACTAACATGAATAAAATAAGTAAATAACAACATGTTGAAATTATACTACTAAAATCAAAACATTTATCGACAGCCATAAAAATACTTATTATTAAATAAAACGGACTTTCAATGTGCAAAAAGCATGCTTTAAAGTCGGATAAAAATACTTATTAGTATAAAGAGCAGAATAGACTTTCAGCTTGCAAAAGGCACGCTTTTAAAGTTGCACATGTGAAATCAAGTGAGAAGCCAATTACATGTGCTCACTGTGACACATCTTTGTAGCTATCTAGACAGTTCGTTGGCGACAGAGAAGTTAACATGCTGGCAACCAACAATCGCAACTTTACCTTCACTTTCAGCTGCAGTTGCAATTGCAGTTGCAGCTCTGATTATTACACACTTTGTGGTAGCTGCAAATATCTTCTATCTATCTGTCTTTGTGTGTGCATCTGCAGCTGAAGCTAACAGAAATTTCAGAGATTGCGCGGATTGTTTTGACCACCCACTCGAAGTCTGCCCAATTTCACCTACAAAATGCGCGTTGTTTGATGTGCACGCAAATTATTACTGCAATAAAACTTAAGCGGCTTAAACTTGTTGAAGTGCTGCCGTTCCTTTTATATTTTTTTATTTGCTCACGCTTTGCGGCACAAAATTAGGTTAAGGGTTTGAGTAGAGTTGAGTTGAGTTGCGCTGCGCAGCGTTACGTTGAGTTTTAGGCAAACTCGATTTACCTTGTGCTGGGTGCTAAACGATAGACACATCACACTCACGCCATTTCTAATGCGATTTCCATCTCCACAACTGCAGATTATTCGTATGCCAATTTCACAATATATGTACCTGTGTGTGTGTGTGTGTATTCAACTTTTAAATCGTTTTAATTCCTTTATCGTTGGCATGCATAACAACGTGATGTGTGTATGAATGCGAGCGTATATTATTCTTTTTTCGTTTATTGTTATAATGCTTACATCTAGGTATAATATGTACGATATATACACTGCGCATCATCAGATCGGGCGGTTGCTGCAGTGGGCTCTTAGTTGCTTTGGATGACAATTTGGTATATTTTATGGTATATGGAATATTTTAATTTTAATAGTATATCGGTATACCAAATATAGTTTTCAGTATATCAGGTCGGGCGACTGCTGCAATTGAGTTATCCTTGCTTTGGTTGACAATCTGGTATATTTTGCAGTATATGGTATATTTTAAATGCATATAGTATACCAAATATAGGCTAGATTATATCAGGTTAATCAAAGCCTTTAATATATCTAGTTTTGCCGGCTGCTGCAGTCGGCTCTTTTTTTCTTTGGCTGGCAGTCTGGTATATTTTGCAGCATATGGTATATTTTAAGTTAAATAGTATATCAATACACCGAACATAGCATTCAGCACACCAGCTCGGATAGTTGCTGCACTCAAATATTACTTACTTTTATTGGCAATTAAATATATTTTATAGTATATGACATATTTTAATTTTACTAGTATATCAATATACCAAATACAGCCTTCAGTCTATCAGGTCGGGCGACTGCTGCAGTCGGGTCTTATTTGCTTTGGTTGACAACCTGGTATATTTTGAATGTATTGGAATATCGATATATAGTACCAAATATAGAAATCAAGACATTTTATTATTATTATTATTTTTTTTTTTGTATACAAATTTTTAATAAATGAAATTAAAAATGGATATACTTTAGATTACTTACTTGTTTATTAAACTTTTCTAGTTCACTTTTCTACCAAATATATTAAAATCTTATCTTCAAGGTTTCAGCAACACTTGTTTTATTTTAAAATGAATTTGTTGTCGTACAACAAATACAAATTTTGGATTAAATTTTGATAGTGAGTTTAAGGGGTGAGAAGAGGACGACAACACAACTCGACAATATTAAACCAAAGACCGCAATCTATATAAGTTTAATTTTAAAAATAAGGGAATAATAATTACTTTTGAGTAATTCAATCAAAAATCATAACTAATATTTAATAAAAACAAAAATTGTGATAATGAACGATTTTCATTTATGTATTTTGTTTGTCAAAATGAAAATCGATTGCGAGTAAGATATCTCTGATGAATTAAATATATATATTCTTCATCAGCATCAATAGCGGTGTCAATATATTTAAAATTAAAACTCGATACAAAAACGATTTTCATTTATGTATTTTGTTTATCAAAATGAAAATCTCTTGTATCTATAAAGTGAGTAAGATATCTCTGATTAATTAAAGTATATATATATTCTTCATCAGCATCAATAGCGGTGTCAATATATTTAAAATTAAAACTCGATACAAAAGCTGTAATACAATATCAATTTATGTTTCGATGGAATAAATAAATAAATATCGTAGATAATCATTATTTTTGATTTCAATTTTTTTTTTGTTTTATCAAAAATGATGATTACTCATGATATTTAATTAAACTTAATCAGCGACAGCGAGATTTTCCGCTCATTTTGATCTTCTTTCCTTCTTGAAATAGTTGTTGTTGGCTTCATTTGCAACTAAATGCTGATGGCTTCATGAGTACGAGTACGAGTACGAGTACGATTACGATTTGAATTGAATTCTGGCCCAAAAACCACAGAGACCAATGGCACACAACAATAACATATCCAAAATGTGATGGGGATAGTGTCGAGGTAATTTGATTGATGTTCTCTTCGAATGTCGAACGTTTGAATGCCCGAATGTTCTCTGTGTGTTGTTCAAAACTAAGTGTGCTTGGTGACATGACCAGCAGTGTCATTAGCAGCAACAGCAGCAACAGCATCAGCAGCAGGATGTGAAAGCCAACAAAATGTTTTTGGTTGTGGCCCAGTTACAGCTGTGTTTAGTTTCGATTCATTTTGGATTTGTTTTGAGGTTTTTGCTTTTGTTTTGGTTTGATTGTTGTTTGGTTGTTGGTTGCTGTTGGCCTACCATTGTCGCACTCCAGAGGCCAACAGATTATAGATGGTGCCAACGATGAAGTAAACAATCGAGGCAATTAGAAAGACAATCCGCCAGTTGGATATCGATGGATCATGGTTGATCACATGTCCGGCTATCATAGGTGCCGTGAGTCCCACCAGATTGGCACTGCAGTTCGTAATCGCAATGAGGAGTCCCGCAAAGCGAGGCGACAGATCCAAGTGATTGATTTTAAATCCCGAATAGATGGCTCCATTGCAGGCCATGCCAATGGTGAATATCAAGACGGTTAACATCAGACTCTCGTGCAAATATCCGACAAGAAAGAGCGCTACGGCCGGCACATATTGTCCGATTGAATTCATCACCTTACGCGTAATCGTAATACTCACGTTCTTGCTGATCATAAAATCGGCAATGAAGGCCAGCAGCATGGCATTCAGCCACATGGCCAAGTATGGCAGCGAGGAGAGAAATCCGTTCTCCTTGAGCTTCACATTCATCACCATGGCCATGTAAGTGGGCAGTTCGGTCATCAACGTTTCGTAGCCGTAATTGTGACCGCAGTGGGCAATTAGAATGCCCCAAAATGGCAGCGAAGTAAAGATGCTGCGCAACGGCGTCTTTCCAATTCCCGTTGCATCCTCGGTGTCTTTGTGACTCGACCAAATGGTCTCCACAATATGCTTGCGTTCCGCCTCAGTGATGTTCTTCGCTGCCGACGGACTCTCCGCGACAAACAGAATGAAGAGCACACACCAAATGGTGCTGGCAGCACCAAAGACATAGAAGATCGATGGCCAGCCTCCGTCAAAGCCGTAAGTGGCCAACAATCCGCTCAATGGCATCGATATGATGGTCCCAAACTGAGCGCCCGCATAGACAGCGGCCCCGGAGCGAGATCGCTCGCCCGGAGGTATCCATTGGGCCAACATCGCGTGGGTGCAGGGCACAATGGGACCCTCGCCCAGGCCCTGGATAAAGCGCACCGCACACAGAGCGATGTAGCCACCTTTGCGGGCTGCGATGGGCACAAAGAATGCGGCAATCGAGTTGATCATCATGCCCCAGCCTAGGAAGTGTTTGGCCCCGTACGTGTTGATGAGAAACCCGAAAGGTATCTGTGTGATCACATAGCCATAGAAGAAGCAGGCCAGGATGTAGCCTTGAAGTTTATAGCTCCAGTTGAATTCACCATCCTGACGATCGCTGGTGTCCGTCTCGTTGTCCGTCGTCTCGCCCTTGATGGCCGTGTGATTGACCATGGCCACAATGGCCACCGACATGTTGGTGCGCATCACATAGGCATTTGCCATGCCCAGGAACAGCATGATTGTCACAAAGAATCTGCTGCGAACATACGCCGGAATCTGGCTATCTAGAGCGTACTTCTCATTGCCATCGCCTTTGCTTCCACCAGCTTTGTCCATTAATTTTTTTTTTGGCTTTTTTTTTTAATAGTTTGTGAGTTGTATGAAACGGGTAAATTGTGTGTGTCAGAATACTTACTACTGCGTGTGTGTGTGTGTGTGTGTGTGTGTGTGTGTGTGTCACATGATTACGCTGCCTTTGTCTCGCTTATAATAATGTCATATCGAATTCAACTTAATCGGCTTTCCCGTAAATGACTTCACACTAGATTAACCCCAAAGCGGCCACCGCCACACAAAAAAAAAAAAATAATAATAAGAAAAAGCGATGGCAACAAATTCAGACATTTTGCTCAGACAAAGAAAAGTTTTAACTTTCTTGCTGCTGCGGCTTCGACGTGTTTATCAAATCAATTTTCGCATACTCATATTTGTCAAGCACAACACAACGCTCAAAACGTTAAATTGAACCACTTTAAATTGCGGTTTGTGCAATATGTCTTTATTTAAAAGTAGATGAAGGCTGTCGCAAAATACTACGGTATTTCCATATGCGACGCCTGAATACTCTAGCAAATTAAAAATAATAACAGCTAAGGCTTCTTATTTTGTAAATCTAGTTGCAAAAGTTCTCTCAAATCAAATCTGTTACTCATTTCTTATTTTACTTTCAAATAAAAGTTTTATTTGCTTCTTCATTAGAATTTTTGTTTTATTGAATAATGCAAAATTAAAAGATATATATTTAAGTACGCTTTTCTATCTACAACTTGCGAATATTTTTGCTTCTTTGCAATTGCAATGTAGATAATTAAAATAGAACTCAAATGAATGCTAAAAATCGTTTTATATCACATTCTAGGTTGACACATTTTTGCCATTTCCATTTGAACGCAATCGAAAAAGAGGTGGAAATCTGTAATTATTGGGCGAAAGCATTTTGTAATATAATATGTGGCAACCCCTTACACATTCAGTGCTGGGCATTCGAGCATGCAGAGCCCATGGGTTGCTGGTTGCTGGTTACGTATACGCCACGTTGATTGCGTACTTATTCATACGTACGCTGCACGTATTTGCACGGTGTTTTGTAACTCGCGGCAACGAGTGAATGAGTGAGTGAGTGAGTGAGTGAGTGTACTTGAAGTGATTTGCATAAAACGCTAATCGCAAGCGCTGCGCGATCATCAAAGAGGCGAACGAAACTTCACTTCAATCAACCAGTCGAGTATGTGAATATAATGATGTCAAACAGAGTTCAATAGAAATTGTGTTCACAGTAATTGAAATGCTTTAAAGTGCGTTGTGTTGAAGATGATGCCGCCCAATTTAGGCGACTGCCATCGACTCTGGTTGCGCCACGAAGTGAACAGCGATGACACCTTAACACGCTTGGCCCTAAAGTGCGGCACAACGATTGGTCAACTGTGTCGCGCCAATCGGATGCATAGCCAGGACATTGTCCAGATGCGTAGTCACATGTGGCTGCCAGTGTCAGCAACAGCAATGAAACCAGCAGCAGAATCACAGCAGGAGGATATTCCAAGTCAAGTGAAAGTTGCCAAGTTGCTGCCGCCGCATTTCCATCGTCAGAGCGTTGAGAACCTCGATGACTATGCCGAGGAGAGTGATCCACTTCTGATCACCACGCGCTGCATCTGAAGCAATCACAATAAAGTATCCACTTCTCTCCTTCTCTCTCTTTTTCTCTCTGGAGCACAATTTAATTAGCGACCGCATCGGGTAGCTGAAGGTAGCACAATTTCATCCTCTTCTACCCCACACATTGTCTTGTCTACCTTGACTTTGCTCGCCCCGTTTACATCCTGTCGCAGACGCTGCCAGAAGCTTGGCTGCAGACGACAAAGGCAAAGGCAGCAGCCAGCGTTTTATCAGCCAAGTGAAGTTGTGGGCGGCATTTCAATTATCGTAACATTATGCTCTTCCTTTTTGGTACATTTGCATTGCACATGAGTTTCGCTGATAAGCTCGAGAGAGAAGCTGAGTAATGTATAATTAATGTATATATTATATTTAAGTTAATATACTGGACATGCTTTTGAATCGAAATTAAAGTTGATACAAACCTATCTTTTTAATTTAGTATGGAAGTAAAATTATTGCATAAATTGATGTATTTGCTAATAACGTACTCGTATTAGTATTTATGTAAATATTTGACTTTAGTATAATAGACAAATAAAATTCTAACGAAAGTCAGTACATTTTTTATAGTATTTTTAGAGTACTGTATTATTTTCATAGTAAAGTGTGCTTACAAATAATATACTAAGGAAATACAGTATATATATTTTTAAAATATTTTTAGAGTACTACAATATTTTGAAAGTTAAAAGAATTTTTTAGTGTTTAATGAAGAGTGTGTTTATAAGGAATTTATATTCTAAAGACAGTTTTTTGTATTTTTTAAGTATTGTAGTATTTTTATAGTAATATTAATCTTAGAGTTCAATTGAGAGTCGTATTCAATGGTTGCAAATTATAATCTAAAGAATGCCAATATATTATTTTTATTATTTTGAAAGAACTGTACTATTTTTACATTGAAATTTATCTTAGAGTGTTCAATTGTGAGTTACACTTTTAATTCCAAAGAGTCTATTTTTCTCAGTATTTTTTTGAGTACTGCAGTATTTTTATAGTAAAATTAATTCTAGAGTATTGAATTGGAAGAGCGTCAGTGTCTTTGTATAATATAGTGTAGAGTCAGTATGTTTTTTTAGTATATTTCTGATAGTATTTTTATAGTAATTTAATCTAAATTGAGAGTCAGTATATTTTATTAGTATTTTTTGAGTACTGGAGTATTCTCATTAAAATTTATCTTAGAGTGTTCAATTGAAAGTTGTATTTAATGTGTATACAAATTATATTTTAAAGAGAGTTATTGTATTTTTATAGTATTTCAATTTAAATTTAATTTAAATTCTACAAAGAGTAAGTATATTTTATTTAGTATTTTAGTGTATTTTAACCATATATTATATCATATTAAAATTTATCTTAGAGTGTTCAATTGAGACTTTTACTAAATGTGTATTTGCTTTTAATATCCTACCTTATCCAAGGAACGTATTAGCATATATTTAATTTCGCTAAGGAACTCCCACAGCATTTACGTATACTTAATTTCGATAACAGTCTCATTATAAGCTTGTCTCTCAATATTTGAGTATACTTAATTTCTGCGGAATTAAAGCCATTTGCACAAATTGTAGAGCATACAGCGCCTGCTTAGCTGTGAGTTTGTTTAAGTTACTTGCTTGAATTTGTGCAGCGCACATTAAGCAAATGTCTGGCAATTTTTGTCGCGCAGAGCGGAAATAAAGGAGAAATGCGAGAAAAAGGTGCCCCAATGGCAGCCAGCAGCAGTAGCAGCAGCATCCTTTGCCTTCGCTGCTATCCATGCCCCCTACATGTTGGGCGGCAGTTGTTGTCACCGCCCGTTGCGTTGATTAGAAACCCCAAAGCGCTGCCAGCTGTCGTCGTGTGCTACAAAATTGGCTTTTAATTGTTGCAGAAGTGAATTTGCCACAAACAGGATGCAATTAAGACATTCAAATTCACAATTCGAGTGTCGCGCAGTTGCAACACGCTGACAACGCGCTGTAGAGAGAGAGAGAGGGAAAGTTAGGGGAAGTACGAATGTGATAGCGAGCGCATGGGGCAAGTGCAACGGCTGAGATAAGCAGGTCGTCCACTGGCGACCGTTTGGTGACCCCGACACACACACACACACACACACACGCACACACACAAAGTGGAATATTAACTAATCTGTGTGCGGCACTTGAACATAACGACATTTGCAATGAAGCAATCGTGCCACTTTTCGGCAAGGACAACTCCCCGAAAAAAACGAAAAAAAACCAAAAAAAAAAGAGAAATAAAATAAAATAAAGTAGGAAAAATAGATGGAAGAGATGTGTGCAGGAGACATTGAAATGAAAATGGAAAAAAGGTCAGGCGCATAGAAAATATGCGTACGTGCTCGTGTGATAAATTCACATTTTCCGGCTGGCAGCAGACGAAGAAGGCAGGAAGGCAGGAAGGGAGGAGGCACAGGGCAGGAGGCAGGAGGCAGGACAATCGCTGGCATTGATAGACACCAAAACCGAATGTCGAATGAAGAGGAGACGTGTGTGGCAGCTTGGAAGCGTGGCACGTGGATGGGGTGGGGTGGGGTGGGGTAGGTTGGGGCAGGTACAAGAGCCGTGAAACGTAGCGGAACGCCGGTGTCAAAAAGGAAGTGCCAACAAAAAGAGCGAGAAGAAAAGAAAGAGAGAGAGAGGGCGAGGGCGAGGGAGAGCGGCAGACAGCGATGAGCAGAACGTGAAACGTGGACGATGAGACGATGAGAATGACGAGCGCTGGATGGCCATATTCTGTGCCTTTTTGACAGACGCAACTTTGGAATTGCTCTGATTATGCCCGGCTGCAGCGACAACGAAGAGTGAGGCATGAAGATGAAGCAGACGGATGCGGGCCACAGTGGACCACTGACTCTCAACTCTCAACTCGTCTCGATTTGACTTGAGTCGACTCGACTCGACTCGACTCGCCTCGCCTCGACTCAATGGCATGTTGACAATGATAACGAAGTTGGCCCTGGCTTGGTTTAGCATTCGCCATCGCCATCGCCATCGCCATCGCCATCGCCATCGCCATCGCCATCGCATTCGTATTCACATTCGCATTTTCGACTTGGATGGTTGTAGACAGCACACAGCAGACAGCAGACAGCAAAAAGAAGGCAGAAGGGCGGTCGACACACACAAAAAACAAAGCGCACTGCGTAAAATATCAAATGTCGCATGCCGGCATTAATATTTCATGAGAAATCATAGTTTGGTGATGCGTATAATTCAAAGGAATTGCAATCTGAATTAATTTCAAACTCTCGACCATCGAACGCTCGCTCAGGTATTTTATTTTCATTTCCCAAAATCGAAATCAAAAACAAAACGTAAACTAAAACGCAATCGGAAGAATCGGCCAGCGTTCAAAGTCAAAGTTTGATGACAACATTGGACATGGTTTTATGTTTGATTTTGGATCATAGTATTGTTGATTTTAATTGTCAAGCAGACAGACGTGCCACATGCTCTTCCTTCTCTCTCTCTCTCTCACACATTGTTGGTGCAACAAAGTTTTCAAACATTTCTGCTTCATAAAACTTTGCTCTCCACCTCCCCAAAATAAAGGGCATCAAAATGAATGCGTATCGAATTTTGATGCATGTGCAAGCGATCGATGGCCACAAAGTGCATTTGCTCAGTGCGGTGATGTGTGTGGGGTGAGTGAGAGGAGGGGTGGGGAGGAAGGGTGAGGGGTGGCATCCACTATTGTGTAGCCAAAAGCTGCGGCTGCCTCCTGCGGCTGCTGTTGGCAAAGTTTTGTGAGTGAAACTCATTTATTTGTTTTCCGCCGTGACAGTTGAACCATGTAATTATACACAGACAGGCTCCAACGCCTGTCTGCCCCTCTCTACCCCTACCTCCCCCTCTCCCACCACCCTCTTCTTCGCTTTGCTGAGCCGTCCGTCATACGCTGCCCGAGCGACTTATGAAATATGACAGTTTTGAACACCACGCACAACTTTTGGTCCGCCTTTCAAATAGAAATTATTAGAAACTTTTGAACCAGCATCTCGCTCCCTCTCTGTCTCTCTTTTTCTCTCTCTCTCTCTTCCTAGTTGCATCTTCGCATGCGATTAGTGCAATTGGGGAATGGTAAATGGAAGATAATAACTGAGCAGTGCGAGTGCGAAATCACAAGTATTTTATATATATATATGTATGTATGTATATATGGGAGACATTACTGAATTCATATTGAACATTTCAAGGTTCTGTCGACTTTTTGATTTATGGTATGCTCGTTGGCAAGCTGCCACAAAACAACTTTCCTCCACATAGATGGAGGATGGCAGGCGAATCAGAAAGAGAAAGCTGCCGAGAATTAGCTGCTATGAAATTGTGCCAAATAAAAGATGCTAAACGGCAGCTTGACAATTTATGTCATGAAATATGCCGAAATATGTGAATCGAGAATATTTATGCCCAACTAAGCGTGGCCAAAATTCGTGGTATTTCTTTTGAAAATATTATATTCGTTCATCTTTCAGTTTTGTGAAAATTAAAGTTTTCAACGCATTTGATAAGACTGAAAGATGTTTGTTTAATTGTGTCTTTTTATGTTAAAATCTTAAATACATATTCAATAATTGATATCACTAAAATGTTTGGCATACATTTATAGTTTTATTGTTGTTTAACATATATGTACATATGTATATTAAGTAAGTACACAGAAAGAAATAACGTTTTAAAATCATGAATAAAATCTGGAATCAAGAATGCTTGGTATAACACTTGAACTTAGAATGTTTATTCTTAAATCAAGATCGAAACTCTACAAAAAATCTAAATTGCCCAATTTTGAAATTCAAGATTATAATCTCGTTTTAAAAATGAAAAAAATCAAAGTTAAATCGAATTTGCAAAATCGAAAATCAAGGTCAGGTGTTCTAGATTAATTCTAGATTCGATATATTGGTTATAAGATTGATTCTGACTGCGAAACTGAAACAATATTAATTGAAGATTATGTTCTTGTTTCAACAATGGAAATATCTTGAAATTAAGCTAAGAAGGCAAAATCTTCAGATGAAATAATCTTTAATTTATATTACTCAAAATAGAAAAACAAAAATAGATTGTGTGTTTTTTTTTTTATACATATACATATATTTTTTGCACATTCATTTATATAGTTTACTTTTTCTCAATAATCTAATATTAATTAAGACACTTAACTCTTTTTGTATATATAGGAACCAACTAGAGATTGAACCCATGACCAAAGTTAAAAGCAAACACACCACAAATTAGGATCTAATTTTAAGAGAATGGAACTCTAACATTTTATGGAATACGATCGAAAAGCTTTCAATCTAGAATAAACAATCTTGAATCAATATTTTTATCTTAAAATAAGATGGTTTTAATCTTAAAATGCAAATTTAGAATAAAAATCTCAATTGAAGATTTGTTCACCTAAAAATCATATTTTAAGAGTGCTGTTTTTAAGATAAAAAAAATTTAAATCACAATTTTTTCAATCTATTTTTATACCCGCTACCCATAGGGTAGAAGGGTATTATAACTTTGTGCCGGCAGGAAATGTATGTAACAGGTAGAAGGAGGCATCTCCGACCCTATAAAGTATATATATTCTTGATCAGCGTCATCAGCCGAGACGATATAGCCATGTCCGTCTGTCCGTCCGTCCGTCTGTCCGTCTGTCCGTATGAACACCTAGATCTCAGAGACTATAAGAGATAGAGCTATAATTTTTTTTCGACAGCATTTGTTATGTTTGCACGCAGATCAAGTTTGTTTCAAATTTTTGCCACGCCCACTTCCGCCCCCGCAAATAAAAAAAATCGAATAACAAGCGTAATTTTAAAGCTAGAGCTACGAATTTTGGTATTTACAATAACTACTGTAGTAGTTATGATTTCTGAAAATTTGGTTGTGATCAGATAAAAATTGTGGAAGTTATTAAAGAAATACTTTTGTATGGGCAAAATCGCCTACTTACTAGGGGTCTGAGTTGCTTTGGCCGACAATCTGGCACATTGTGCCGTTTATGGTATATTTTGAATGGTGTACTATATCGATATACCAAACATACCATTTGGTATATTTTTAGTATTTTTTTTAGTATTTTCGGTATATTTTGAAAATGATACCGCAATATTTTGCCTTTATTAAAAATGGGTAGCGGGTATCTCACAGTCGAGCACACCCGACTGTAACTTTCTTACTTGTTTTATCTCTGTGTAGTTGATAAGATAAGTTTTTTAAATATTTGTGCATATTATACTAATGTTGTTTTAAATTCATACACATTTTTATTTATTTTTGTATGTAAGTGAAATTTGCTTGCTAAAATTGTTGGAATATATCACAAAATAATCTATTTAACTAAGATGATTTAATTCTCGAAGTGAATACACTTTAAGCAGACACAACACAGACCTCAGATGCAAGGCAACTTAAGATATTAAATTACATTAATGAGCGTATCCACCAAGCTGGAAAAAAGCACGCCTACCTTGCCACAGACAGAAAGACAACGAGAGAGAGAGAGAGAGAGAGAGAGAGAGAGTAAGAGAGTAAGAGTGAGAGAGTGTGACAATGAGGGAATGAGATGAGAAGGAACAACCGAAGACAGTGTGAAAGAGTGAAAGAGCACAGCGTCTTGGTCGCATGCGGTGAAGAGTAGGAGAATTGCACTTAAAGCGGCAGAAAAACACAATCAACATTCATTCGTTCAATGTGACATCCATTTATGCATTCGCTTGTTGATTCGCCCGCTCATTCGTTCATTCATTCGTTCGTTCATTCGTTCATTCGTTCGTTCAGTGTGGCGCACATTTAAGCATCCATTCGTGCTGTCGTTTCAGTTTCAATTTGCAGCGGGCAACAATTTCGCAAATGTCTTTTAATTGATTCGCGAAGGGCAACGCAACGCAACGAGGCACCTGCTGCAAATATCTGCCACACCTGCCACACCGCATTCCCCTCGCCATCGCCATCGCCACTCGCATTTCTCTCGCACACTTTCCTCGCCACGTCACTTGCAGTGGAAAATGCGGCAATGAATTGTGAAACATTGGTAGCACGATAATGCTGCCAACTCTCTGAATGTCTCTGTGTGTATGTGTGTGTGTGTACGGCAGTGTGTGTGTGTATGTGTGTGGATGTTGCATGTAATTATAAATTGAATTAAAAGGCGCGCATTTCGTTGTTCGCCTTCTGCTGCTTGGTCTTGGGCTTGAGCTTAATTAAAATTTCATTATGTGCACTCTCTCAGAAACTAAGAGACGAAACACAGCGAGAGGGAGAGGGAGAGGCAGAGGGAAAAGGGGAAAGCAATATGTTTAAAATGCTGCAAAAATATTTGACAAGCAACTTTACGAGCAAGCCGTAAAAATATTTTGCCATGTTGCTTCTCCCCTCCTCCCATCCTCCTCCACACGAAATGCTCGTCTATTAACTGCTCGAGCAGCTAAAACTAATGCATGCATACACTATGCACACTTACCAGTCAACGATGGATTGCACAAGACGAGGAGTGGGGAGAGGGGAAAGCCAGACCAGTTGGACATTATGTGTGTGCACATGCACACAATGAATTTGCCAAGTCACAAACAAAACAAAAGACTGCAAAATACTCGCTAAATGCAACAAACACAAAACACAAATGAGCCACTGGCCGAGTCCATGCTCGACTACAGCATACATTGAAACTGTTATACAATTTGTTATACCATTAAATGAATTACAAAATCTGTTATACGAGTTGATCGATTTCTCAATGCTGCAAATAAAATGGTGCTTTGAATAAAGTGTACTAACAACTGTTATTCAAACTGATGTGCTCTTATAAGAAATGTTATACAACTTGAACTGTTATACAACGTGAACTGTTATACAACTTGAACTGTTATACAACGTGAACTGTTATACAACTTGAACTGTTATACAACTTGAATTGCGAATTTAAGGAGCGAATTTGGAATGTTTGTTATCAGGTAACAAAAAACTCAACTGCAAACAAAAATGTTGCTCTGAGAAAAGTGTACACAGAACTGTTATATAATGCAATCTATGATATTTATATAAGAACAATTGCACATCTAACATATTATACACGCAGATAGGCGACTTTAAAGAGTAATCTTTCAATGTTTCTTATAAGGTAAAAAATACTGTACTACAGAAATATTCTATGTTGCGCTGAGAAAAGTGTGCATAGAACTGTTATATAAAGCATTTTACTTTTATTAGAACAAACAATGGCACATCTATTATACATAAAGGAATTTCAGGAGTGATTTTTCAATTGTAAGAAATACTATGCTGCATATTAAGTTTTTTTAATTGTTAAACAATCTATTATACCAAAACTTTTCATAGTTAAATAGGAAGAAGAATAATAGTAATAGTTCTAATTATAAACTACTACTTAAAGTTGACAAATTCAATAATTGTGCATTTGTAATGAAATGCATAATACAAAACGTAATATTTCCTAATTAAGCTGATATACTTTACAGATTCGGAAGTCACTTTACATAAACTTCACTGCTCACAAAACCATATACTCTAGTATTTTGCCATTTTTAATGGGAACCGAGCATGATAATAATAATAATAATAATAAAAATGCAAACGCAACTTGTCGACATGAATGGTTGTTGTCATTTCACATGTCGCTGGCTCTTGTTGTAGTTGCTGTTATTTGTTATTGTTGTTGTTACACTTACTGTAGCTGTACTTTATCGTTGCATGTGTGTGTGTGTGTGTTTCTGTATGTGAGTGTCGGTTTTTTGCTATATAGTGCTGCCCCATAGGAAAAGCATAGCATAGTTTTTAGCGCAAATCAAAATGATTGATGATGATGGCCGCCATGCAGCAAAGCTCTAGGAGTACTACAGCAGCAGTAGCTCTAGCTCATCCGCATACTATATACACACACATACACTCACACATGCACTTACAGAATGTGTTGTACAAGAGACAACAACAAGAAACACTTGACAGTTATGGCTGCTGATATACAGCAAATAAACTAAATAAATCCCTTTTTGTGTAATGTCATTTTTGTGCCACTTTGTTTTAAGGCGCCCTCAACTCACACACACACACATACACTTGTGTTCATATGTATATTTATGTGTAAGTGACATATATGAGCTAAGAGCTATGGTTACGAGCGTGTGTGCAAACATTGTGCTATTCTTTTCAATTGCAAATTGACGCTGCCCAAAAGTATGCAACACTTTTTTGCACTTCAACTAGAGAGTGAGTAAACTAGAGTGAGAGAGAGAGAGAGGGATGGAAATACTTGCCGGGGAAAGGTATGTGAAAGGATAGACGATAGATGATGATGACCACACACACACACACACACACCGTTGTCATTGGCACTTCATTAATGCTACCAAAACACACATACACACACACGCGCACAAATTAGCAAAGCGCTTACGTTTATGCCCATTGGCCACGTTTAAAGCATATTTGGCCAGCCATTGCCATTGTTGTTGTTGTTGTTGCCGTTGCTGTTGCTGTGGCCGCTGTTGCTTTTGTGGTAGCGCTTATTGTTGCCCCGCTGCCTCATTAGGCAGCCAAAGTCTGTGGACGAAGCTGCGGCTGCGGCTGCGTTTGCGTTTGCGGCCATTCAATACACGAGAAACAGCTGCTAAGCACTTGGCAATCCACACACACACACACACACACATACACTCGCGCACATTCTCACGCAACAATAGCCGTGGCAAGGCAGCTGCAATACACTGGCTATTCCCTATTGTTGCCATTGGCATTGTGGTTGTTGTTATTACTGTTGCCGCTGCTGATGTTGCTGCTGCTCGTGAGCTCAACCCCAAATGGATTTCCTTAGAGCTCTCAATTTCTTGCCACAACGTTGTTTGGCTTCACAACTCCCATTGACAGTTTATGTTGGCTCGTCAAAGTGCTCAGTTTAGAGGCAATCAAATTACATAGTATCCCTTAACCGTCCTTCCAGCCAAAATCGTGCTCTCTAATCAGTGACCGCATCGCATCGCATCGCAACGTCAACAAAACGTCAACGAGTCCGTTGGCTGACCTTACTCTATACTATATAAAGATGAAATGCTAGCCAAGATTATGAAATTTGAAACTCTTTTCATATGTAAATTCCATCCATTGTACTTTGTATATTTCAAAACGAAATGCTGAATAGCATTGCAGACAAAGCAGCGTTGGGTACATCGAACTTCGGGAGGTTGCTTAGATTAAACAAAGATTGCACTTGTAACTTTAATTTTTATTTGGTATTTAATTATTTGGTATAATAGATCAATATTGAACTGGAAAATGGCAAATAATTGTTTACTATATGTAAACGAAATATATAATACGTCTTTACATTTAAAACAAACAAGAAAGCTACAGTCGAGTATGCTCATCTGTGAGGTATAGCGGGTATCATATCATTTTGAATATGAAAGCAAAACAGTGTGGTATTATTCTCAAAATATACTACAAAATACTAAAATAAACAAAGGACTATTTTTTTGTATTTTAAATAGAACTACAATCAGTAAATATAAATATACCATAAAAATACTAAAATATTTCAGATTATTTGGTATTTTAAATAATACTACATTCCAAGTATAAAATAGAGAACAAAATATACCAAAATATACAAATCTCATGCAATAGCATTTTTTAAATAACTTCTAAGATTTTTATCTGATCACAATCAAATTTTTAGAAATCATAATAACTGTAATATGTACATTGATATATTATTTCAAAATTTATTTAAATCTTAGACCATTAACACAATTAAATAGTTATTAAAATTTAACAACATATTAAATAAAAGTGATTGCTATAGAGTAACATATTAAATTTACATTATTTAACAAAAATCATACTTTTTTTATTTTGTACAATTACTAATAATAATATACAACATTAGTGGAAATAAGAATATCCAATTTGTAAATTGTAAATCAAAGTGTTTTGTCGACTCAAGTGATTTGACTAGTGATTTACTAAATTGTTAATTTTAAATAACAATTTTTAATCATTTACTCCAGAGAATATATTATTACTAACTGACCCGGCGAACTCTGTTTCGCAATAAATAAATAAATAAGTCGATCTTCAAATTAATAAATTTTTTCTTAGCAAAAAAAAAAAAAAAAAAATATGATGTACATCAATTATTATTGTTTCTGCATTTCATACACGGCATTTATTGTTTGCTTATCAGCCGCAAAAACAAACATCGCAGATGGTCTTCCGACCTGTGAACATGCCACATATAATTAACTATGGGAAAAACATGGATGTTCTAGATTCAAACCACAAACTTTCAAGGATTAGCCTTGTGATTTATTGATGGTCATGGAAAATGCAAAACGGATCGGAAATTGAAGTCATATAAATTTAAACGGCAAATCGTTGGTGATCATCGGGATCGAAATGAAAACTTCGTCATCTTTGAATTCTTTCAGTATCGTTGCGTAAATTACATTGTTAATCAATTTTGTCCAATACAAACGCTAGGATGCTGTAATCATTGCTGCAATCGTATCGAAACGCTGCTCGATTCAAATCAGCAATTTCTCGTTCTGCGGCGCAAATTATCTATTTGTTAACCTCTGTTGTTCCTTCGAGCTGTTCTACCAGCTGCCTCACATTGTGACTGAGAAGTACGAAGTCGAGTCATACTAACGCGGCCCTGTTCACGTGCAATTTCTTGTTCTTCTTCAGTTTTTACCATTGTAGTTTTTCGAATTCCTCTTGCATTACGGTTTTGCCGGGAAAGATTCGACCTTGGTCTTGGCATTAGTAATGAAACTTCACTTCACCTAAATCTAAGTAGCACATCAGTTTGGCTTGATTCAACACAATGAAAGTTAAACCTTCTGTTTCTATTTTGACATACATGTCATCGCAATACTGCTGAAATAATCGAAACAATTAGTAAGTGATCTGTGAGACCATTTTGAGCACCCCTGTTTTAATGATATACGTGCGAAAAAAATTTCAGCTCACAAATTTTCAGCCATATCGGTAAAGCCGTTCTTGAGTTATAAATAGTGTAACTAGCACGACTTTCTTTTATAGATATATAGATTTTCATATAGTTTAATTACAAATTGAACACTCTTGATGAATTGATGAAATTTTGTAGATATGTAAATGTGAAGCTTCATTACTGTTTTCAGCAAAAGCACTGTCAAAATAGTTGGTCTTTTCGAATCCACTGTAAAAAGAGATCTGTGCCACATAAAAGTGAAATTGAAGTGAAATTCGAGTGAAAGTGTTTTTAAATTGATTGCTATAATAATTAAAAACTGATGCTTAGACCTGAAAGCTAACAATAATAATAAATAACAAATTTTTAAGTTTGTGCAAATGAATTTAATTTACTATCACTAGTTATCAAATATAGCGTATTTTGCATTTAATTAAAGTAGTCAAGTCAAATAATAGCAAAAAAATATTAACTTCAAATATACTTACTTATACATAAGTATATAAAATACAGGATTAAATACTAATTTCTATTTATTAATTAAGTTTTTATCAGTATGATTGAATACATTATTTGAAATTAATAAAGCAGAAAATAAGTTAATTTTTATCAATTTTATTAAGTTAAATTTTTGCTAAGATAACAAATTATAGCTTTGCGACTTTCCAACTTGATTTTAATTGTGAATAATAATAGTGAAATCAATTGACAAATGAAAGCAATAATTAATCGACTTGCAATAGCCTTCAGCAAAAGTCACTCTCAATGCGATTCAGTTGCATTGTGAATTATGCAAATTGTGACATATATTCTTGTGACTTTTGATTGTGTGTCTCAATATTTATACTAATTTTGAATAGTTTGCATTTTGAATTAAAGTGTAAATACGAAAATGCTAAATAGCTGTGAGCGTGTTTAAGAAATGAGTCGACTTGTGGCAAACATTCGAGATTTCTAAGTGGAAAGGTGCAGTATGCTGATGAAGAAGACACTGTTTAGTGTTTTGGAATAGTTAAGCAGTTAACCTGTCATATTAACTGTCATGTGCACTGTGAGCACGGAACAAGGAGCACGGTGCGTATACATTATTTGAGACATGTCTCGTCGCTCGTTTTTCACTCATGCACTGAAGCGATATATTCATTTTATTGCATTAAACTGTGCTGTGCACAACACAGGCGAAATTCAAATTACACACACACACATAGATAGATACACTATATGTGTGTGTGTGTGTGTGTGTGTGTAGGACAAGCCCTCAAATTCCTTTGGGGCTTTGCCAGAGTGCAATGTCTGTCAACACTAATTGTTGGCTGCTGTCGCTGCCGCCTTTTGCTACTCGCTCTCTCTCTCTCTCTCTCTTTCCTTCTCTCACTCTCTGTGCATGTAAGCAGGATTTACACACACAGATACACACAGAGACACACACTCTAGAGTACACATAGGCGTAATCAGTTGAATCGCATCAGCAGGCAACAGGAATGGGAATGGGAATGGGAATGAGGCAACGGCTTCGGTTCTTCTCCTTCTCAAATGTGTTTGTGTTTGTGTGCGAATGTGTCTATGTATGTAGTTGTTATTGTCATTAGCTTTGGCACCCCAAGAAAATGGCGACAGAGACTTTGGCCCGTGGCCGTTTTCGGGTGCGAACATAACACAAATGCTAACCAGGCCAACACACACACACACGCAGACGAAGACAGATGCGCGCATTCACATACATATAGTACATGTGTCTACATATGTTTAATTAAATTGGGTCAAAGCAGTTAACTCACTTGTCTTTGGATTATGTTTGCATTCCACCTAATCTGAGTCTTAGCCTCAGTTGAGTATAATATACGCACTCATATAAGATACGTCTCTCCCATTTTCTACCGCCAACGAAGCTTATCTTATGTGTCCTGCGTCCAGTTACGATCCCCCTCCCCCCCCCACACACACACACACACACACACACACAACGAACGAACTTCAACTCCACCTCCAACTCCAGCTAGGGCTAGGAACAATAACTTTAACTTTAGCACTAACTCTGACTTTTCTGTGTGTGTGTGTGTGTGTGTGTGTGTAGATGTAGATATAATAAATTGCTCTCGTGGCTCGCGCCGTATAAAATCAAATTATTGTCTGCATTTCTGGGCGTCCACAAAATATTGTCTTTTGCGAGTTTATTAAAACTTTCCACAGCAAGAACAACGGACAGCAACAACAACTAGCTAACCAAGTACTACATACATACATACATATATGTGTGTCTCAGTCCCGGACTTGTTAGTTGGCTAAAAAGTTGTGACCTGTTGCCACATACCAACATACCTACACACATACGCACTCGCATATGAATTCAGAACTCTCATTCAGAGTCGGAGTCGCACTCGAATGGCGCAACTTTGCACAATTCTCAACTTTGGCGAGCTTCTTAGCTAAATTGGTTAATTAATTGGAGTATGCTGACTGGGCCCTCTTCGTAAATGGCGACTGCAAGATGTGTGTGTTTATAAAGACTATAAAAAAATTATTAAACTGTTATACAAGTTGAAATGCGACTTTAAGGAGTGATTTTTTAAAGTTCCCCTAAGGTGATACAAAAATGTACTGCAAATAAAATGATGTGTGGAATAAAGTGTACTGAGAGGTGTTATGCAATCTGTTATACTCTTCTTATTAGTAGAGCTGCACGTCTGTTATACACATTGATTTTATAATGTTCCCATAAGGTGACAAGAAACTATGCTATCAATTAAATGATATGGTTAATAAGCTATGACTAGAATTGATATTCAATCTGTTATACTTTTATTTTATTAGAATAATTGCTCAACTGTTATACAAGTAAAAGTGCGACCTTAAGAAGCGATTCTTTTAAAGTCCCCCCAAGGTAATAAAACTTTTACTGCAAATAAAGTGATGTGCGGAATAAAGTGTATTAAGAAGCGTTATACAATTTGTTATATTCTAATTAGAAGAGTTCCACAACTGTTATACAACATGTTAGATTTTACAATGTTCCCATAAAATGATAAAAAAAACTATGCTGTTAATAAAATGATGTAATGAATGAAGTATACCAAAAATTATTATTCAATCTGTTTTACTTTTATTTTCTTAGAATAATTTCTCAAATGTTAAACAAGTAAAAACGCAACCTGAATAAGCGATTCTTTTAAAATTTCGCCAAGATAATACAAATTTTTACTGCAAATAAAGTGTATTAAGAAGAGTTATACAATCCGTTTTATTCTAATTAGAAGAGTTGCACAACTTTTATACAAATTGTTCGATTTTTCAGTGACAAAAAACTGTGCTGTTAATTATGTGGTGAATAAAGTATACTAAGAGTTAATATTCAATCTGTTATGGATTTATAAGTACAACAGCTCTTCAAGTGGAAAAGCGACTTTAAATTGCGGTTTTTAAAGTTCCCATAACGTGATATATTGTAAAAAAAAAATATGCATGGAAAAAAGATATGTTATACAATCTGTTATACTCGTATTCGAACCATTCCACAACTGTTATACAAGTTGATTGGTTTGATAATGTTCCCGTAATGTGGCAAAAACTAGGCTGTTATACAAGTTCATCGATTTTTCAATGCTCTCATGCGGTGATAAAAAACTATGTTGCAAAAAATGCACATACAACTGTTATACAAATTGCTGTAAGAGTTTAGTAGAAGAACTGTACATACATATGTTATAGAAGTTGAATTGCGACTTTAAGAAGCGATTTTTCAATGTTTCCATAGGGTATCAATAATAATACTCGAAATGAAATGATGTGTTGAATAAAGTGTACCTAGAACTGTAATTCAATCTACTATACTCTTATTACAGCAATTTCACAATTACGTACTATAAAAAAATAGCGATCCAAGGTAACAAAAAACTATACTTCACAAAAAAATGTTGCTCTGAGGTAAGTGTACGTAGAACTGTTATACAATCTATACAAATGCTCTTATTAGAGCAATTGCACATCTATTTGTGATTTTTCAATGTTTCTACGAGTATAAGGTAATAAAAAGTATGCTGCAAGTTAAGCGTACTTAACAATCTGTTATACCATAACTTGAAATACAAAAGTATTCGATGCTATCAAGCATAATTGTCATAGTCAATGATCTTATGCTTTTACGCAATGTGTAATTTAACTTTAAAAGGGCCTCTGGTCAAGCGTATTGCTTAACATTTTGATTTTACTTGTGTCTTGTGTCAATCTGTCCTAATCGCTGTACTCTATGCATGTCCTTTTAATTTTGCCACAAAACTAAGCCCCTTTTCGCATTCGTCTTTGAGCATTTGTCTGCTCGTCCGTCCATTGACAGCCAACAGCCAAGAGAGAGATAGAGAGAGTGAGAAAGGGAGGGAGAGAGAAACTTGCGTAATCCAATGAAAACAAGCAGCTCAGTTGCCATTGATAAGAGCCAACTGCTAGGCAACTGATCCGAATGAGTTTTTCTCTTCTTTTTTTGTTGAATGTCAATTTGTGCTGCCCAAATATGATAGCAAAATAATACAATAAATAAGAAAAGTATTCGAGAGAAAACAGAATTGAGGAAATCAAATTATGTGTTTCATTTCAATGAAGAAGATAGTTTGGCCCTTTTTGCTGAAACTAACTGAGAGCCGCACCTGGCTAAATTCATAGCTCATTCTGAGATGGCAATGGCATTGCGGAAGGCTTAAGTTCCTTTTTGGACTTTGCGTGCTCTGCTGTGTGTTGTGTGTTTTGCAAATACTCAGACATTTAAATTTTGCGGTCGCATTTGGTTGTAACTTGACAACAATTTGCCGTCTGCAATTTACAGTAAAATTTTATGCATAATTCCCGTTATGACACTTGCGGTGCTCCAATACACACGCACACGCACACGCAAACACACAACATGCACATACATGTGGTTGCAGCAAAAACATCTGCAGATACTCGTACAGATACATTTGCTGATTCAGTTACAGATACAGATACAGATGCAGAGGACGACGACGCATAACTCGAATTTCGCACAGAGACTCGCACTAATTTATGTTATCAGAACACTCGAATAAACCACCGAAATGCCAAAGTTCTTGCCAGTGCACTTATTTCTCTTGTTTGTTGTGATTGTTGTTGCTACTCATGGCGCCAAATAATTTAGATTGATGTGCCATTGTGCCCCGTCAACTGCAGCCAGAGACCACACACAACAAGCAGCTGCAACCACAAGAACTAGCTACAAAATGTTGCATATTGTTGTACTGGCTACGAAAGAATGGATAATATTGTAAATGTTTGTAACACGTAGAAGGAATCATCTCCGAGACGATATCGTCATGTCCATCTGTCTGTCAGATGTCAGACAGTCTTTATGATTCCTAAATTGCGATCGAATAAAATTCTGTAATAATAATCGCGTAGAGTAAAGTAGAGTATACGTAGAAACTTAACTGAAATACGCTTATTGAATAAGAAAAAAGTAAAATAATAATAAAATGTAAAAAAGAAACAATCAAAATATAATGGAATTTTTTGTATCTTATAAAAAGATTCTTGGTTTTAAAACTAAGATTTTTTCAGTGTATCCGCTAGGAAAGAGGGGTATCATAACTTTAATTGTTTTATGTAAAATTTAAGATTTTTGGTGAATACTACCGCCAATCCTTAATTCCTCAAAATTTGGTTGCTTTGTTTAGTAAGCTGTTATAATTTGTACTCTTTGGTTTATTTTGAATTTAATTGTATACCGATATACCAAATATAGCAATCGGTATATCTTAATATTTTTCAGTATATTATTTTGGTATGTTTATACCCGCTACTCATTGGTGCCTGCAGAAAATAAAGTATATATATTCTTGATTTGTGTGAACAGCCGAGACGATTTAGCCATGTCCATCTGTCGATTTTTGTAAGTATAGTTAATGAAGCCTATTCACTACAAGGGTTACTTGTTTTGCCTGACATTTTGGTATATTTTGAAGTCTATGGTATATTTTTAATGTAATATTATATCAATATACTAATGTTAGCCTTTATATTCTAGTATTCGGTATATTAATTCGATAAATTTTAAAAAGAATACCTGTTTTGCTTTTATTCAAAATAAGTAGCGGGATTTCAACAGTCGAGCACACTCGACTGTAAATTTCTTACTTATTTCTAATCGATCTGCATTTGCATCTGCATTTTCATGTATAAGCTGCAAGAGCTTTAGCAACTTTTAGATATAGCTGTAGACTGTTTTTTGGTTAACTGCAAAAGAAGTAGAAAAGTGAAAAATGAAAAGCAGAAAAGTTGAAGCGTAAATTAAATATAATTAATATCAAAGTACACACTCGTAATTACAAATTGCCCCGACCAAGTGGCTGTCAGCCGTTGTTATCCTTTAAGTCCCCGGACTTAATGCGACTGCTGCCTTTGATTTTTACAATTTCAATTAGCGCTAAGCGCGCCAGCCGCCCGCCAAATGACTGCGCGTAGAACAAACTGTGACAATGTCTGTAGGAAAGACAGAGAGAGAGAGAGAACGTAGAAGAGTGACAGCAGTTGGGAGTTGTGGAAAGCAGAAGAAGGAGGAGAGGGGTGGGCGGGGTTGTGTTGTGTTGTGGCAAATGTGAGCCGCTTGTGGCTGTTGCAAGGATTTACAGCCGCTGATTATTACATAACAGGCAAAAGTAAATTTCAACGTTTTCCGCACGAAATTTATGTTAATTTCAATGGAGCTGCCACCGAATTGAAAGCATGTCAGTTACAGCATTAAGCGGGGAGAGCTGTGCCCCACCCTCCAACCCTCAAGCCCCCACCATCAACCCTTTGCCATCAAATGTAGTTCAGGGATAGTCAACTAATCGCTATGCATGCTGCCTAAATGTTGCTTTGTTCGCCAATTTCAGTTGAATGCTGCCAAGCCAGAGATATGCCAGACAAGAGAAAGAGAGAGGGAGAGGGAGAAAGAGAAAGAGAGAGCAGAAAAGGGGGAAAAACTATTTTAGAGGCTTTAAATTTGCTACGAAATAAGCAACAAATTCATGCAGCTATTTTTGGCTTGCAAGTCAAATTCTTGGTAAATCTCTTTCTATGTGGCGGCTATTAATCAGTCAACCGAATGATTTGTGGCAAGGCTTCACGTTGAGAAAATGCCATTTTCAATTTGATTGACATACAAAGCGCAGAGCAAAAATAGGCGTAGAATTTGTGTGAACTTTCGCCGTACGAAATTCATTTTCAATTAGACTTTCTCTAAAAACAAAGATCTAAAATCAAATGTGGCTCTTAGTACTAACAATTTTTATTTAAAAAAAGTGCCAAAAATATTAAAATCTTAAAGTTAGAAAACACTTCAAAAACATTGGATAAAGACCAAGTTTTTACACAGAGAGAAAAAAATGTAGATTTAATAGTAGCTTGCAAATCTTGATTAAAGGTTTTTTCGATCTTAGGAAAAACAATCTTGAAATAAGATTTTTAGTTTGAAAAAATCTTAAATCAAGATTTTTATCTTAATTTTGCATTTAAATATTAACATCTTATTTTATTCATCTCGATTTAAGAATGAACCTTCGTGGTTAAATTTTGACATAATAAAATCTTGATTCTGTGTATTAATAAGAAAAAAATAATTTATTCTTTTAATACCACAAAACTTATCATATGTAAACTTCGAACATATTACATTATTTTTCATTGTATTTTCCAACAATGCGAATTAGCAAATTCAGTTATATGTTAAGCACTCTACTTACGAAATACTTATCATTGAATCCCACAGCATTTGAACCGACAACAACTTGACTATCTGAGCTATGGGCAAAAACAGTGAAAGTTCGATAAAAACTTTATGGATTTGTACCCTCAGTTTAGTATGTTTGATCTAATTTTGAGTATTTGACATTTTGAAGTATAATGTTCTTAGTTTTAATAATTTGTGATCTTATTTTAAATACAATTTTTCAGATGAATGTTCTTCATTTTGAGAACTGTTCTTCTTTTCTGCGAAAAATATTTATAAATAACAACGAGTAACATTGGCATCGAAAGATTGTTGCTATGTTAGTCATAGGAGAGTAAATAAATAAAATATTTATATATTTCTTTTATCTTTTGTTGCTCTTTTCACGATAGAACTCATTTTGGAATTTCCACAGAAATGTCTATTAATAGCAAATTACAATACATGTAAAAAAGTGTAATCGCAACTCGTCAGTCTCCGCTATCTGTTCACGCACTCGACAGAACTGTGAACGTATTTTAGGGACTGTTCGATTCCTCTGGGGATTCGGATTCTATGTCCATAGTTGAAATTTTGTTTTCAGCTCATTTACTAGTAATTGCCGCTGATAACTGTGACCTAAACAAGAAAAAACCCCAAAAACAAATTAATTGAAAACTAAAACAAACAACAAGATGCACAAATGCATGACGACAAGATATCCTATATATTAAATTAAGAAATATTTAATGATGATATTAAAATATAATTTGCATAACATCTGCAAGTTCAAGCAAACAGATTTGACTAAATAAAAAGCAGATCAAGAATCTTCTAATACTTTATTATAAATATCCTACATCATAAAAAAATTTATGAACAGTCGTTAGGGATTTGACCCCAAACTCAAATTCTTACACAGAGAGAAAAAATCTCATTCAATTTAATACATTTAAATAAGTATTCAACATTAAAGAATTAATTTTCGAATCTATTATGGAAATGTGTTAAATTCGAACGAGACAACAAATTCTTAAATACAACTGTATTATTAGATTCGAAAATAGTTCAAGATTTATGGTTTATCAATTAAGAATTAATTTCACATCGTAATTTGAAAAAAAGTAATGAAATTTCAAAGAGAACAAAATTTGTAAAGATGAGATATATATATAAAGATATATTATAAATTCCGGATTGTTTTCATATCAAATTCAAAATTATATAATGTATATTCGCAACAATTATGGAAATGTTTTAAAAGGGAAGAGATTTTTAACTAAGACGATAGAATGAGATTCGAAAGTAGATCTAGATCGATTGTTTATCAATTGAGAATTGTTTGGACATCATATTCATGTAACTAGAAGTGAAAAGTGGTGAAAGTGCAAAGAGAACGAAATTTCTTAAATATAAAATGCAATTTTATATTAAATATTAAATAGAATTTCAAATGAAATTCATGATAAAATAATGTACTCGTATTGTAAATAATATTATTGGATCTTGTTTTCTTCACAAATGTGTGCAAAAATAAGGTTGCGATTTTATAGAATTTAGCATGAAAATCTTGATTTAGGATTGTTACAAACTAATATTGAAAAATATTCTTCTTAAGATCTTAAATAAAATTTTTTTCCATCTAGATTTATTTCTCTCTATAAATGTGAAATGTATTCACGATTATAGCAAGAATACAAAAGTATTAAAACTAAATTAAGAACTTCTGTTACTCAATTACTTGAAACTACTTAAAATTTTTTTTCTAAAATGTATAAAAATTGTTTATTTATTGTACCTAGTTAGTTGAACAACATTCAGAAATAAAGGAAGTAAATTAAATTCTGAAAAAATAACGTTTTAAAATAAAGTTGACAATTTTGAATCAAGATAGTATGTTGTCAAAATAGAATCAAGAAGATTTATTGTAAAATCAAGATTGAAAATTTACATGTTATCTTGATTGCCCAATCTCAAATCAGTATTAAACAATCTTAAATTTAGTTTGTATAAAATATAATAAAAAAATAGACTGCGTGTTTTTTTTTATATATTTATTGTTACACATTTATATATTAGTTACAATTATAAGACCTATTTCAAGGTTCTTTGTAAGGTCGAAAAAATCTTACATCAAGTATTTATTTCTCTGAGTAGTTCAGAATAAAAGAATGGAATAATGGACTTGAAGTTTTCGCGAAGTGTATTCCAGATACACTAGAGCAGGAGGAAGCAGAGAGAGCACAGATATGAATATAGCACGAGCAGGTGCCGTTGATAAAGTCCACAAAAGCAGAGAAAGATAGCCGAGAGCATTGAGCATCGAATGTCGAGTGTCGAGTGTCGATCGTTGAATACCCGCCTGACACCGCGTGGCACAGTCGCAAATGCAGATAGAGAACCCAGATTCAAAGAGTGTCCAAAGTGTATGTGCTGGACACATGTGTGGCGACTGTGATCATCAGTGCACGGTCGTGGCCGCAAACATATGGCTGTCTACTGTCGTCTGTTAATGACGCCGGCAACGAGTTAGATATGCGATTGTCGATCAATTTCGATGAATGCGACGAGTAATTATGACTGATTATTCCCACAGGGATTCACTCAATGCTCTTGTTGTTGCTGTTGTTGGTGTTGTGCCGTAGAATACACGGCATCGAGAGTTCATTTCATTTCTCAGTCGAAGTCGGCAATCAAGCGTGACCAGATTTAATTCCAGCTCGTATGCATAAATATTTGGACAGCGCCGTGGAAGCAGCTCATTTGTTATCATGGAGTTCTTTGCGACAGGCGAATTCCAGCAGCTCTACAGCCAACTGGATGACTCGACCATGCCAATGGTTGCTGACGATGGCGATGGCGATCTCTACGATGCTTTTCCGCAACACCAACACCAACACCAACAGCAGCAGCAGCAGCCACAACAACTGTTGGAGCTGCCTTCGGCTAATAATCTGGAATGTTGCTATGCAGATGTTAACTTTGGCAATGGCTATGAGCCGGGCGGCATGGATTACTATGGCATCATAACACTCGATAGCAACAACAATCACAATCACAATCAACTCAACAACTGTGCGGATGATGCGCTCCTCTTCGACTTTAGCCACGATCCGGATGCAACGTTAGTGTCCATTTCATCAGCATCTGCATCTGTATCTGCATCTGCATCTGCATCTGCATCGCCGCCAGAGCTCAGCGATTGGGAGCAGCGACTGCTTGATCATTTTGTGGAAATACCCGAACTAATTGACATACTTCCCGAGCGAACGCCGCTCTGCACGGACATGTGCGACAGCTTCCTCCAGGAGAGCAACGACAATCTGCGCCTGGCCACGCCCACTTCCCCAGCTGCGGATACGCCTTCATCGGCTGCCGCTGTGCCGCTGCAGCTCGGCCAGAATGCCGCCGGGGAGAAGGGATATCTGTGCACCTTTGGCAGCTGCGAGAAACTCTACGCTAAGCCCGCCCACCTCAAGGCCCATCTCCGTCGACATCTCGGCGAGAAACCTTACGCCTGCAGTTGGCCCGACTGCAGTTGGCGCTTCTCCCGCTCCGATGAATTGGCCCGCCATCGACGCTCTCACTCGGGTGTCAAGCCCTACAAGTGTGACTACTGCAACAAGTGTTTCGCCCGCTCCGATCATCTCACCAAGCATCGCAAGGTTCACGAGCGGCGTCTCCTGGCTGTCACCAGATCCGGCAAGCTCCTGCCCAACGGTTCGCTGCCCCAAAGTGTCTACGCCGTGCGTCCGGGTCGCAAGCGCAAGAATCAGCTCTGACAACACATCCAAAAGTGTGCTGTCCAAACTGTTACTGAATCTTGTTTTGTGCCTAAATGTGTAATGAAAAAGCGAGGCTGCAAATGAATTGAAGGTGAATAAAATATATTAAATTCAATTACAATTTAAAGCTAACTAAGTAACTAGATAAACATTATAAAGTACTTGATAATTTAAAATTGTATTGAAAAACACTAAGTTAATATACACAATTAAAAAACTGTCAACCGAAAAGATTAAAATTAATTGTAAATAAGAACTAAATTAATTACTAAAAGAAAACAGTAAATAATAAAATTTAATTTTAAACAAAACACATTGCATTTTTTATAAATGAACATACATTTTTTTATAGAATGAACAAAATTTTATCATTTAATCGAATCATACCCAATTCATAAAATAAAAAAATTCATAATGATAAAAAACATAATATAATACAAAAAAAAAAAGTTCTAATATCAAGATTTTGGTCTTGGTACTACAAATTTTGGTCTCAAGAGAATATACAAATCTTAATGTTAGAAAACATATGTTAATTTGATGATCATTTAATATAAGATCCTAGTTCTTATTAATAAGAAGAACAAATCATAGAGTTCACCTAAAATAGTATTACATATAAGTTAAAAGAAATGTTATACTCGTATTATATTTCATACTTATTAATTATTTTATTTTATTTCATTTTATTATTTTATAGTTTAATTATCGCATTCGGATTATTCAGTTGTATGTTGATCGCTCCACTTATAAAATAATTATCATCGATTCGCGCAGCATTTAAATCCAGGACATTCTCTTTTAAACTGCAATTGAGAATGGTTCGCGGTAACTAAAAACTTTATAGGAATTTCGATGGATTACAGAATTTTGTAATCTAAATCTTTTCTTTTTGAAAATTTGGCATTTTTTTTAGACAATTGTTATTAGTTTTAAGAAATTGTTTTTAAAGTTAACTTTGTGCGAGATTTATTTCTGACGTATGTTCTTCATTTTAGAACATTGCTTTGTTTCAGTGTAGTTGCTTTGGTTGACAATCTTTTTTTTTTTTTTTTTTTTAAGAGTTTTGTAGATCTTTCATGTCGAACTATTTGGATATTTCAGTATATTTCGGTATTATTTTTTTCAGTTTTTTTTTTCAGAATAATACCGCGAATAACACTGCTTCTATTGAAGTGTGCCAAATGTGTACTAAACAATTCTACATATTTTCCATTGATGTATAAAAATTAGAAGATTTTAATAATTTTGGATTTTTGATGGCTAGAATTAACAATTTTTGTTGTGCAACTTTTCAGGGATCCCAAAAAAATAAAACTCCAAATAAAACTTAATGTCCGCTCCAGATTAATATAATATTTGCTATATATCTTAGTATTTCTCTATTTGTTGGTATATTTTGTATATCTTTACATTAATAATACAGCGCTGTTTTGTTTCCATTGAAGAGCATTTAATATAAAGAATATATATATGATATTTTGATGGTTTCTCGAGGCTGATAAAGATAGAGAAAGATTGGCTCCGAATAAAACACACACATTAATCCGCTGCAGATGAATATAATTTTCGGTATATTTTTGATTTTTTTATACTTTTTCAGTATATTGAGTTGGGATATTTTTAGAATTGATTTTATTTGCTTTTATTGAAGTGTTTTGAAATGAAAAGACGTTACTTATATATAATATTACATTCTCATGCATGAAGTAAACCATTTTTGTTGGGGCCTCCACAAAATATATTTTGATGTTATTTCGAGGCTGATAGAGATAGGGAAAGACTGGCTCCGAATAAAACATACACATTAATCCGCTGCAGATGTAATCTCAGCCGCTTGCCGGGCCGGTCGTTTGTCTTTGATGCTGACTGCAATCAGCTCTCAGTTCTCTGTCTTGGCTGAGTTCTGAGTGCTGTGGATGCTTGCTTGGCTAGGCTGCAAGGCGGCGAGCCAACATGGTAATTAAGTTTGTTTTTTTCACACCCACACACGCAAGGCAAGACGAAGGCGAGTCAACAGTGACTTCAATTCCAACTGGAACTCGAACTCGGACTGTGGCACCATCTTCATCTCCATCTGCATCTGCATCTCCATTGCCATCGCCATCGCCATCTCCATCTCTATCTCCATCTTTCTTCGCATCTCCGACTCCAATTGCAGCTGTTCCGCGAAGTCGTATCCTTTATGCGCTGTCATATTGCATACTTTACGGCTTTCAGCGCGAGTGCTTTTGTACATTTCAAGGAAATTTACAGCGCAACTTGCTTATTGTATAATGGCATTTACTTTGCACAAACGTCGTCGACATCTCTCACTGAAAGAGAGAGAGAGAGAGAAAGAGAGGAAGAAAGAGAGTGAGAGTGAGAGAACATTGCCCTCGCCATTGTCCCCACCGCATCCACTTGGCCCCGTTGTCGTTGCTGTTGTTGCATGCAAAAATCCACAACAATTATTGCTCACCCATCTCACCCATCGGCACTCTGCGCTCTGCGCTCTGCACTCCTCGCAGACGTCAGACGCTCATTAAGGCGAACTTTGTAAATGCCGCCACTGCATCTTGCAACCAACCAAGCAACCAAACAACAACAACAGCAACAACAACAACAACAACGAAGAGGAGAAGAGTACTTGCTGCTTATTCGAAAGTAATTAGCATAAAAATAAATACCACTCATTAAGTCATGTTGTTTTTATCTATTTACCATTTGATATTGCGTGCTGTCGACAAGAGCAAGGAGTGAGAGAAAGAGATAGCCATATAAGAGACAAGGATGAAGACCAGCGACAAAGAGCGAATGAGTAGGAAAAGCAGCTGACAGCTGCTTGAAATATTTGAACTGGAATAAGTTCTTTAATTTAATATTAATGTGTGTATTTAGTCAAGCCAACTGCAACAAGTTCGTCAAAAAGAACAGATCAAAAACAGTTTGAAATAAATATTTAAAGTGTTTAATTAGTTATAACACATAACTTTGAATCTTGCTTTAAGAATAATAAAATCTATATTTAATATTTAGAATTGTTTTCTATGCAGTCTAACTCGGTTTACTTACGAAAACAAAATGTGTAGTTCATTATTGTGACGAGTGTGCTCAACTGTGAGATACACACAACGCATTTTGAATAGAAGCAACATATTGCAGTTTTAGTTTTAAAATATACGGAATTAATATACTAGAAAATATTCAAATACATATTGAATACACCTATTAATAACAGGTATAAAATACTTCAATTAAACTACAATATTGCAGTATTATTTGTAAAATATACTGAATAAATATGCTTAAAAATACTAAATTATACCGAAAAGCACGTACGTTTGGAATATAATCTACCCTATTAGCAAAACATTGCTGTATTATTTTTAATATATGCTAAATTGATATACTGAAAAATACCAAAATGTACAGAAAGCTACAAATAATTGATATATTATAAAAAAAACTTTTTTGGTAGTAGGTATTAAAAACCTTAAATTTAAGCAAAATATTGAGGAATTATTTTTAAAATATACCAAATTTATATATTGAAAAATACTAAAATATGTTATATACCGTTTTTGATATACACATATTCCATTCTTTTGATAGCCGGCATAAGAAAACTTCAATTAAAGCAAAGCATTTTGGTATTATTTAAAAAAATATACCAAATTTATATACCGAAAAATAATAAAATATATCGAAAGCTATATATTGTATATATTCTACCCGGTATGAAAAAAAAACTTGTATAAAGTTGCAGCAAACCGTAAATGCATTTGTATCTGCGGCAGTGGAAAATGTATCTACAGCTGCTTAATGTGTTCGTTGCGACTGTTGCTGTTTGGGTAAAGTACATGGGATTTAACGCAGCTTAAAGCAACATTCAAACTTGCGACTTAACCTTTAAGCAGCGTGTGCATATTTCAATTGTAATTTTAATTAGATGGCGTAGAGCGAAAGCAGCATAACTTTTGCAGAATGCCAGCAGATACTTTTACCCTAATAGTGTGTGCGTGTGTGTGTGTGTGTGTGACAATCGGAGACATTGCGCGACGTAGAGAAAGAGAATTCAATTAAATGTTCATCAAAAACTACAACAACAAAAATAGCGCGCACACACACACACACACACACACAGAGGGAGATAACTAGAGAGTCGAACGATGATGACAACGACATTGCAATGACGATAATGATGATGATGGCGATGGCGATGGCGATGATGATGATGAAGGAACACTGTAGCTGTAGCTACGACTGTGACTGTGACTGGAGCTGTAACTGTGACTTCGACTCTCGTTCTCGCTTTGACTTTGGCGATGTAATCAGCGTGAGGTGCGAGGCAAACGGAAAAGCCAACGACGTCGAGCACAAAAGTTATAAAATACCAGATAGATAGTAATTGCAGCAGTCGTTCGTTCGCTCTCTCTCTCTCCCTCTCTCTCTCTCTCTGTGTGTGTGTGTGGGTGAGTGTGTATGTGTGTGCGAATGGCTGGCGAAAATAAGCAGGAAACTGGAAATTACAAATGATACGGAAATAATGCGATATCATGAATCATTTTTACGAGAATCGAGACTTTGATTCTCATGGGCAAATGATGCTATGCCGCTTAGCAACTTCCTTCTCCTCGATTCTCCCCCCTCTCACCCTATCTGTGCCACACACAAGCTCTGGCTTTTTCTTTTGTGGCTGGTTGCGGCCTTTTGTGGAAACTCACATCATTGGAAATTGGAATGCATGTGCAACACTTTAGAGTCAACGAATTTGCATTTGCTGGCGCCCAACTGGCGACGACCGCACAAATAATGTCAACAACATTGCAAGCCATCAATAAAGGCAGTCGACAGCTGGCATCGAATTCCCATTCCCATTCCGAATCTCTCTCTCTCTCTCTCTCTCTCTCTCTATGCTGCCACTTCAGTGTGGTCAGGCAGTTGGCCAAGCTAAATGCAAGCGTATTTTTACAATATTCTTTCTCGCTCGCTCACTCAACAAACTCAGTGAGCTTATCTCTATTCCTTTTCTATGTCTACACTCTCACTCACTCTCTCTCCCTCTCCCACTCTCTTTCGTTCGCTTTGTCTGTATTTATGTTCGTGTGGAACTGTTAGTCGATTTATGAAAGTGCTAAAGCTGCAAATGCTTTTAAATTTGGCTTAAAGCGAGATTCCAAACCTTAAGTTGCAATTGAAGCAGGTTTCTCAATACCAAGCCGACAAAAACTATGGGAATGAAAGGCGATTAGTAAGTCAGTAAAAAGGTATGCAATTTTCCACAAAGCGTAAAACGTTTTATTTCAAACACACACAGAGTCCATACATAGTTTATTCAGGTTGCCCACAAGAAATTCAAATACAGTTTGTTGCAAGAGAATGCTAAATTCTGCTTAAGCGAAATAACAAATCCGAGACCAAAGTTATTTAATAATATCTTCGAATTAAGCATATGTCCCACAAGTTAAAGCAAAAAGCTTCTGTGTATATTTGTGATTTATTTTAGTACAATTTGTGGCATGAATTTATCAAGCAATCTTTGAGAATTCTGTATTATTTAGAAAAAAGATAAAGAAATAACACAACATAACATAACATAACATAACATAACATAACATAACATAACATAACATAACATAACATAACATAACATAACATAACATAACATAACATAACATAACATAACATAACATAACATAACATAACATAACATAACATAACATAACATAACATAACATAACATAACATAACATAACATAACATAACATAACATAACATAACATAACATAACATAACATAACATAACATAACATAACATAACATAACATAACATAACATAACATAACATAACATAACATAACATAACATAACATAACATAACATAACATAACATAACATAACATAACATAACATAACATACATAACATAACATAACATAACATAACATAACATAACATAACATAACATAACATAACATAAACATAACATAACATAACATAACATAACATAACATAACATAACATAACATAACATAACATAACATAACATAACATAACATAACATAACATAACATAACATAACATAACATAACATAACATAACATAACATAACATAACATAACATAACATAACATAACATAACATAACATAACATAACATAACATAACATAACATAACATAACATAACATAACATAACATATAACATAACATAACATAACATAACATAAACATAACATAACATAACATAACATAACATAACATAACATAACATAACATAACATAACATAACATAACATAACATAACATAAACATAACATAACATAACATAACATAACATAACATAACATAACATAACATAACATAACATAACATAACATAACATAACATAACATAACATAACATAACATAACATAACATAACATAACATAACATAACATAACATAACATAACATAACATAACATAACATAACATAACATAACATAACATAACATAACATAACATAACATAACATAACATAACATAACATAACATAACATAACATAACATAACATAACATAACATAACATAACATAACATAACATAACATAACATAACATAACATAACATAACATAACATAACATAACATAACATAACATAACATAACATAACATAACATAACATAACATAACATAACATAACATAACATAACATAACATAACATACATAACATAACATAACATAACATAACATAACATAACATAACATAACATAACATAACATAACATAACATAACATAACATAACATAACATAACATAACATAACATAACATAACATAACATAACATAACATAACATAACATAACATAACATAACATAACATAACATAACATAACATAACATAACATAACATAACATAACATAACATAACATAACATAACATAACATAACATAACATAACATAACATAACATAACATAACATAACATAACATAACATAACATAACATAACATAACATTGACAATATAATGACCCTCACATTGATAATATTATAAAAGCCGCTAAGACATAACATAAATATGAATGTATCCGAAATGGGGACAAAATGGCAGGAGGCAGTCGAATGAAAGGCGAAACAGGACGCATCGCCGTGATGAGTTCCTCTTGCCAAGGCATACTATAGACTAGGAGGTCAGGTTACTCTCTCTGGTCTCTCAGGTCTGATGCACGTTTAACAATTTGCAGGCTTAATGTGGCACCAAAGTGTTAAAGTCCAGGCCCCATAAGTTCTAGTCAAAATGGTTGGCCATTTTATGTATGGCCCATGTACGTGCCGAGAGCTGAGTCTTTCAATGGTTGTGGCCCCGAGACGGCTAAATGAGGTTAGCAAAAGCAAAAGGGTTTTTGGGCAGAGAGCGACAGAGAGAGGTGCTTAATTATGAGGGCAACCCTTGCTATTAAAACAACTGGGGCAATATCTAATGTGGACCCATGCCACACACATTGTGAGCTGGGGCAAACATTTCGATATCGACGAAAAATTGCAGCTCATTTCAGTTTATATACGAGACTGAGGCCAAGGCCACGACCGAGGTCAATTTCAGTTTGAACTCGTCTCGTTTCGGGGAGCAGAGGAGAGAGAGAGATGACTTTGGCTTGACTTTAAAGTGTAATTTCTGTGGTTACATTTGCTAAACATAAATCTAATGGATATTAATACAAGTTACGGCACCAAAGCAGTCCCTCCTCCCACCTTCCTCACCGTCTCTGCAATCTTGTCGTGTACGTGTGGCCGTATATTTTACGTGCCCCAAAAACCGTTTCAGCTTGAGGTTGAGGTTGGGGTTGGGCCCTGGTAGGAATCACTAGCGATTTCCGGCATTTGTGCAGCCCATTGCTGGTTTATTATAATTCAACACGAATGTTTGTTTGTCTGCCTGCGTGTGTGTGTGTGTGTGTTTGGGACTAGTCGTAGTCTACATTAAGTTGCTGCCAACATCAAAATATTTCAATTTTGCAGTTCGCTTTTGCGGCCGTTTTGGCATTTCAATGTTTTTTACCGGGTCACTTTTTCGGGCCACGCCAGACAGATTTGAAAGGAGCTTCAGGACGAGACGAGACGGGAGACGGGAGTGCGAGAAGTGCTCCAATTTAATGCCAGAGAAAGACCATATCCGGTCTGTGCATGAGATTTTATGCGCTTTATGCAGCGAGAGAGAGAGAAAGAGAGAAAGGAAGAGAGAGGGAAGCGCTCATTTAAATTAGATCAGCGGGAAAGGTTTCTGGTCAGATTTGGCCGCAGGCCTTTGCTGAACCGCAGCTGAAAATCTAATAGTACCATATGTGTGTATGTGTGTGTGTGTGTGTGTGTGTGTGTGTATGTGTGAGTTATGAGTGTGTGTGTTTTGTTGGGTGGTTGGAGGGTTTGTCTTAAATTGATGACTTGGGCGACTGCATTTGCCTGCCAAACGCCAACAACTGATGAAGGTCAAGCGAGGAGCAGAGCAGGAGAAAGCTAGAGTTAGTCAGGTAAGAAGTTGAAACCTTAAGAGAGAAAGCAGAGAGAGAGAGAGAGAGAGAAAGAGAGATCTTAATTGCGACAGCCGCTTTGCTCCGTGGGGAACTTTGATTAAAAAGTTCGCACGTCACCCAATGACGCTAATCAAGCCCAAGAAGCGACAGCCAGCGGGAAAAAGAGCCTCAACAGAGAGATGGATATACTTTGCAGCAAACAGAGAGAGAAAGAGAGAGGGAGAGAGACAATGACAACGGCAACGGCAACTAGAGATATGGCAACGACACTTGGCCCCAAAAATAATACAAAGCGAAAGTTTGTTTCAATCAATGTGGCTTGCTGGCTTGCTTGCTTGCTGGCGCAGCAGCAACAGCAACAACAACAACAACAACAAGAACAACAAAGTTGTAAACGAGCACATAAATAACTTGAGTTGAGGCTCAGGGCGCCAGGGAGAAGGTCGCCAAACGTCAATGGAATATCAATTTTAAAGCAGCAGCAGAGGGCAGCAGCTGCGGATGGGGATGGGGATGCGGATGGGGATGCGGATGTGAATGCGGATGCGGATACAGATAATAGACATAGATACGGATGCGTTCGATACACACACACACACACACACATATATATATCCATGTACTCAATGTGTAAGTAGCTCTATGCTAAAATACTATACGACGTCGCGTTTATTTATGAGTTCACTTCCATAACTCGATGCTGGGCTCAAATTGAAATGCAGGCCAAGAGTAGGCCGAAAAGCTGAATAAACTATGATGCTTACCACTTTTTGGAGTTGACACCTTTTTGAAGGGTTGACTTGACTAAGACTGAGACGATTGAAACTATGTAACGTGTGTATTCATAACTCACTCTTCCTTTCCTCGAGGGATGTTGACACAAAGTTGCCTGAGCTGTGATTTAGTTGCCGGAAAATCTGTATATATCAGCAACACTTTCGGTTATTTTCTACATTTCTGCTTTTTTTTTTTTTTCTTGTGTTTGGGGCCCAATCAAACTGTTAGAGATACTTGTGTCGAAATTCGAAATTGCCAACACTGCTGTCGAGTGCAGTAAATGGACACATCTTATTCCAGTTGGCCAACGAGTCAACAGCAGCCGGTTGCTCCCTTTCCTCCCCCTTCCTCAGGCTGCTGTCCACCTCTCTTTCTGCTCTTCAATAGTACAATGGCATTCGAATTCGAATCAAGACCAAGCACAACAACAAATCTTTTTGTTGCATCAACCAAGCACAAAACTTTGTACAATGCCACAGCAAAAAAAAAAAAAAAAAAAAACAAGATGCTGAGAAACCAAAATGAAGGAAAACCATAGAAAATTCGGCAAGCCGAAATTTAAATACACTTTTACGTACTCACGAAAGAGTAGAAGTATTCAAGACAATGAAATTGATAGATCCACAAAAGTGCTTTTAAAAAGCAACTTACAACTTACTTGTATATATATAAAGAAGTTTGGAGAAAAAGCTAAGCTTAATTGATTTAAATTGAAATACAAATTAGCGCATCTAATCATTCAACTTTTACTTTTACCTTAACAGTTCAAGAATAATTAAAGTTAAGAATTATTGTTATAATCGAATTTTTGTAATGTAAAATGTAAAAATAAAGAAAATTATAAATTGTATGTGGAAAAGCTTTACTTATTTAAATATACTCAAATACTTAATCAACTATTGAAAGTTAATTCAAGGATAATTTTCAGCAATAAGAAAAATTCTAAATTGTTTAAGCTTATGCCAACAGCTGAGTATTAAGATCTTGAAGTTAGAGTATGATTGTGGCATAGGGACGAAATAAATAGCCGAAAACGAGAAGCGAGCTACAAACAATGGGGAAAAAATGCCGATAAACGGAAATACAAAACAAGAAACGTGCACAAATCTAATTTCCAAACAACACGCGCTCGCCAAGAGCCGCACAGAAAAACAGAAATTGAAAACGAAAGAGAAGACGTAATATAAATATATATAGTATATGGTGTATATATATAAATATAACGATACATATATGTAGTATAGGAAGAAAAGGAGAAGACTTAGAGACCAGACTAGCAACTACAAAGGGCAACAACTGAAAATGACGGCGACGTCAACGGCGTAAAAATTGAAATAAAGATAGACGCGAGCAGCCACAGCCACAGCAACAGCAACAGCAGCAGCAGCGTCAACACCAGCAACAACAACAACAACAAAGCGAAACTTTTCAATATCCGCATCCGCTCATGAATAATAATTTATAATGGCTGCCTCTCGCAGTCGCCGATTGTGACTTGGGGTCCAGGCACAGGACGCGGCAATTGAGCTGGCACTGAACCACAGCTGAGCACGGCGAATGTCTTCAGCCAAGCAGCCAAGCAGCCAACAGCCAGCAACCAGCATATTACTTAACTGACGCAAATAACATACAGCGAAAGCAGGAAAAAAAAGCACGTAAGAAAGCCACAGTCGAGAGTGCTCGACTGCGAGATACCCGCTACTTATTTTTAATAAAGCCAAAACAGTTCAGTATTATTCTAAAAATATTCCAAATTAAAATACCGACAACAAAGTTAAATATACAGAAGGCTATATATGGTACATCGATATACTACTTACACTCAAAATATATCATAGAGTATAAAATATAATTCTTAAAATAAAATTCACATACTTAAGAAAATACTAAAAACACCAAAGTCTACTTTTGGTATATCGTTTTACTATTACATTCAAAATATACCATAGAGTATAACAAATTCCAGATTGTTAGTACAATATGATTCTTAAAATAAACTGAATTAATATACTGAATTAATATACAAAATTATACCGAATTCTATATTGATATTACTTGCATTTAAAATATACCATAGCGCATAAAATATGATTCTTAAAATATGGTATCTTGATATACTATTACATTCAAAATATACAATAGAGTACAAAATATGTCAGAATGGTATGATTTTTAAAATTAACCAAATTAATACATATACTGAAAAATTACAAAAGTATACCGAAGACTACATTTGGTATATTGTTATACTCTGGACTTGCCATTGAGAATCTTAAAGACTATAATTGTGATCGTACATATGCATCAATAATCGTAACTATAGCTTCAATATTTTGCTCCTTCTTGGCTGTTGGCTCTGATCAAGAATATATATACCATATGGGTTCAGAGTTGACACCTCCTGCCTGTTATACACTTCTATTCTACCCTCTGGGTAGTGGGTATAGAAAATACACAGGAAACGCAAGGAAAGGAAAGGAAAAGAAGAGAAGGGAAGCGCGTGGAAAACTCGTGGAAAAGCTGACTTACTGACGAGCTAAGCAGGTGGCATAGCTACAACAACAACAACAACAACAACAAGCTAAGAGCTAAGAGTGTGTGCTGATATGAGTTTTGGATTTTGGATTTAGCTCCTGGTTGCCATTGATGGGTTTGTTGTTGTCACCTGAACTGCAGACAGAGAGAAGCAGAAGCAGAAGCAGAAGTTGAGATTGGAGTTGGAGTTGAAGTTGAAGTTGTAGTCGCAACTGTAGCGTCATTTTTGCTGGCAATTTATTGACATTGATGTCAATCTAATATACGCATATAGATTATTATGCGCGCTAGCAGTCAAGTTCCAAATACATATTTGCACTCAACTCAAATGGGTTTTTTAAGCCAACCCCCCCTCTTTACTGCTTCGTTTCGGCCTGGCTCATTGCCCATTAAATGTTGTTGTCAATTTCGCCAGAGATAATGATAAAACTTTTGCGCGCGAGAGCAACTCAAAAATCAGAGCCCCATTCACCATTCACCATTCACCGTGAAAAACACTCGCTTAATTCTTAGCCGAAGGAAGAGCTTGACTCTCGGTCTGGGTCTCCATTAACCGCACATCAAATTCTTATTAGCGCCATTGAAGAAGGCGCTCAATTTCAATTGATTCGTTTTGCCAAATGCCAAAAAGGAAACTTTTCCAATCAGCCCCATGCAATCCTTCTTCTTTTTGTTCGTCAGGGGCGCGCCCTTTTTGCTTTCCTTCGAGCGGTGAGCGAGGGAGAGTGGGAAGGGGGGGAGGGGGGGCGGAGCTTTTGATATGTTTTCATTTTTCCCATCGTTGCGTGCACGCTAAAAACCCAATTAAACGCGCCATTAAATTATTTCGCAATTTGCATATATTTCGTATTTCGACTCAATAAAATTTCACACCTGAGCGAACGCTTGCTAACACGCACACCCACACCCACACACACACACACACACATACCCACACACACACACCTGCTACCCGGTTGCTTTGTAAGTTTCGTTTTTATTTTTCATTCTTTTTTTTTTGCGCTTGCTTCTTTGCTTCTTGTTACTTTCATTTTGTTTCTATGTATTTCATTTGAAGCTCGCATTTTATTTCATTTCATTTTGTTTTATTTTATTTGTATTTTCCAATTTGTTGTCGATTCTCGCCCTTTTTTTTTTTGCTTCATCTAACTTCTTCACTTTTGTGTTGGGTTACGTTTCGGGTTCTCTCTTAACAACAATTCAACTGAAGTTTAGCTGAAGCTTAAGCTTGGGCATTGTATTGGGAATACTCTCAAATTTGCTGCAACTTTGGTTTAAGACTAAGTCCGATTCATAAGCTAATCGGTCAGTGACAGAATGCTGAAAGCACTTCTTTAAGAACTTGAACCTGAACGTAGATTCCATGCTGTGAATTAAAGCTTGCGTACTTTGTTCTTGAACTCTCTCTCGCTGATTTCGAGTACTTTACAATAATATCCTGTAACAATTTGCAATGCCAAAAGGGGTTGCTTATGCTTACAACTAAGGTATAGTAAAGTATTTACATTCGTTGCTGAGTGAGTTGGAGTCTGTCTTTCCCATTGTTACGATGTTTTTTAGGAATTGTTTGCTATTCTTTCGACTCCTTTGTTACACTTCAAGGATTATTGGCACACGCTTAAAAGTGGACACTGGAGGGAAACTTGTCTCTCCGTCTCTCTGTGAGGTGAAAGTAGCGAGACACTATAAATAAAAATTGATAAGGTGCCACACAGACTGATGGCATGCCATTCACTTCACTTCACTTCAGTTTAGTTGAACTGCCATTCAGCAAAACATCTCTTTAAACGACCCAGAAATATGCAACTCTCGCATTTAATTCTGCAATTTGTTACCCTTTCTTCTCATGCTTACGTATTTATTTATTTGTTGTTTTCATTTCTTTGCCTTCCTTTTTTTTCTTAATTTCTTTAACTGCCCGCCCATCTACGTCCCGCCCACGTAATGCAATGCACGCACAGCCGCGCACATAAAATAAATAAATAAGCAAAACAACAAAAAAAAAAGCAGAGCAGAAAAAAAGAACTGTAAAAAAAGAGGCATCTACATGAGGCGCATATTTAATTTCCCAAGCTCCCGAACCCCACAGATCCTGTCACAAAAGGATTTCCACAGCCTTCTCTGTTAGTACGGAGCTTGGGTTCTTCAGTTGTTTTAATTTTTCTCGGTTTTTTTTTCTGGTTTTGTTTTGTTGCTGTTGCTGTTGCTGTATTTGTGTTGTTGTTTTATCCGCTGGCATTCGCCACTTCTTCTCTGCATCTTGGTTGGCTTCGTTTTTGAGCCTTTTTCATATGCTTTGTTGCTGTTTTTAAATTTCATTTTATGCATACTTTATTTTTATTTCTTTCATTATTAATCGCATGTTTACACACCAGAAACGCACCGCCGCATGGACGCATGTGTGCTGTATGTGTGTGTGCGTGTGCATGCGTGTGGATGTGTGTGTGCCGAGGGCGGGTCACACAGATTTTGTACTTTTTGTAAATTTTGAAAACACACAGCGAACGCAATGTTTTTCAACTCTGGCGGCATAATGAAGTGCGATCATAAATCACATTAATTGCTCGCTAGATGGCGCTGTCAGTCGCTAGATGGCGCTGTCACAGCTCAATATGGCGGCGAAAGCAAAAGCAAAAAAACAATTGCAATAGGAATAAGAAACATGATTTACAGTTGAAAAATAACTATGAATAATATGTGTCTTGATTTCTCTATTAATCTCTGCCTCTCACTCGCTATTCTCTCTCTCTCTTGCTCTGTCTATTTGTGCTGTAAGCGAGAGCATCAAAGTTTAATTAAAATTTTGCTTGTGGCAAAGTTGTTAAAATGTAATTTAAAATTGACAAAAAGCAACAAACAAATACACAAACACAAACTAAATTGAACGCCAAAACCAAACGAAACGTGTAAAGTGAGTGCACAGCAGGGAAAAAAACTGAAGTAGAGAACAGAGGCAGAAAGAGACCGATAGAGTGCAAGGGGAGAGAGGGACGGAGATGGAGATAGGTGGCGAGGCACGCAGTGACAACTGCCACAAGCAAAAGCAACCACAAAATCTGCTGGCAACAAGCTATCCCCACACACACACACACACACACACACACACACACACACACACACACACACACACACACACACACACACACACACACACACACACACACACACACACACACACACACACACACACACACACACACACACACACACACACACACACACACACACACACACACACACACACACACACACACACACACACACACACACACACACACACACACACACACACACACACACACACACACACACACACACACACACACACACACACACACACACACACACACACACACACACACACACACACACACACACACACACACACACACACACACACACCACACACACACACACACACACACACACACACACACACACACACACACACACACACACACACACACACACACACACACACACACACACACACACACACACACACACACACACACACACACACACACACACACACACACACACACACACACACACACACACACACACACACACACACACACACACACACACACATGTGCAGTGTATTATGAGTGTATTGTCGCAGGCCACGCCCACGCGCCCAACAGCCTGATAAAGTTCAAAAGTGAATGCTTTTTAGTTACACAAATTGCCAAACAAACAAATTCGCCAAGCGCAACAACAGCAAAAAAACAAAAAAACAACAAAAAGAAAAATACTGCAAAATCACTGATTTCACTCTTTCTCTACAACACACACACACACACACATACACGCAGTAACCACACAGTGCTGGACAGAAGTACACGAACACATGCAGCTTATGGCCAAAAGATGACCAGCATTGGAAACCCGGTAATAGTTTTCAGTTCCAATTGCAGTTGTTGTTGTTGTTGTTGTTGTTGCTGTTACAGATGCAGCTGCAACATGCCCCTCGCCTAATCCGCTCTTCAATCTGCTGCTGATGATGTTTCTGTTGCTGCCTCTTCAATCAGCAGCTTTCTCTGATGCGGGACGAAGAAGCAAAAACTGAAAAACATTGCGCAGCCACAAAAACAAAATTTGTGTAAGTGCGCCAAAAATATATAACTGCTTTTAGTTTCCGCACTTCCGTTTTAATGCATCATGCCACGTGCCACGTGCACCGTGCACCGTACAACATCCATGCGGTTGCACCAAGCGCTGACCGTAAAGCATGCCGACTAACAATTGAAAGCTGTGCAAATTGAAAATGAAATGAAAATGAAAATGAAAATACGCTTCAAAGCGCGACTCAAATTAAATCAAAACATTTTCTATTCACATCTCATTTATATAAATGTGCGAGGCTTAAAAGTAATCAAATATCAGAAATATCTTTAACAAGTTTACAAATATTTAGAGCAAAAAATACATTTCTAAAAAGCGACTAAAAACATTAAACACAAGTCGAAATTCTAAGCTGAGAAAAGTTTAGTATTAGTGAAAAAGTTAGGTATTCATATTAAAATATACCACAAAAATACTACAAATATAACAAATGGTATATTTTGTACATTGGCATGTTATGAAATATACCAGAATGTCAGCCAAAGCAACTAAGACCCGTAGTATAAAGGCGTCTTTGTAATGAAATTATACTGAAAATATATACCAACAAATATTTAAAATATACCAAAGGATATATTTGGTATATTGATTATAGTACAACAATCAAAATATACCATAGAGCGCATATACCAAAAATATATACCAACAAATATTTAAAATATACCACAGGGTATATTTGGTATATTGATTATAGTACTACATTCAAAATATACCATAGAGTGCAAAATATACTAACTAAGACCCGTAAAAACGATAAATAAAAAAAACGCTGAAATTTTGACTAAGTAGAAAAGATTAAAGCAATCACAAAAATTTTGAGACTGAGTCCACACTATTATAGTTATCTGATAAATATAATAACTATTTTTAATTCAATTTATATACATTTTCGAGGCAACGAGAAGTGTCACCATGAATTACACAGCAAAAACCCCAAATATATATATTTATATATTGTATACATACAATTTTTTTCTTTAATCTCCTATAACATGATTAATTATGTTGCATTCTGTGAAATTTAGATTTTTCATAGATAGATAGATAGATAGATTAAAGTTATCACAAAAACTTTGAGACGAAAATTGAAAATGTTTCCCATTGAAAGGAAAACAATAGAAGAGAAATTTGCGAATGCAAGAATTCAACTGAAAGTACCGCAAATTTCAAATGGGAGACTAAAATTTGGTGTAATGCAATTGATAATTTAATTATTGAAAAATAATCATTTCTAGATGATTAAATTGAACAATATCACGAGGTGAACTCGCATCGGATTACATAGAATATGAATGCCAAAATAGAATGTAGAATAATGGAAGTGCATTAAATATGTGAATTGAATCAAAATGGAGATGGAAATGGGAAAAGGAAAGGGAATGCGAATAGGAATGGGAATGGGAATGCGAATAGGAGAATGCATTGAAAGTTCATTGCGGGCAGATTAAAAGCGTATTCAATGCGTGTGTGGAGAGACAGTCTCTCTCTTTCTTTCCCTCTCTCTCTTTCTCTGTATGTTGGTTGGTAACAATGAGAGCCATGGCTTTCAACCGGTTTGAATTGTTTTGTTGGCCGGTTTTGTTAGTTGGTTGGTTTTGGTTTTCGCTGTCGCTGTCGCGAGTCCTTGCACTCGCATTTGTCGAAGCTGTCGCGTTTCTGGTGGCTTTTGCTTTGCCAACTGTGATCCAAACGAGCTGGCAACGACCTGCAGCAGCGATGCCGCCAAAATGCCAACAAACCAGACCAGACCCCGAACAGACGGCAGTTGTGTATCTTTTATGTAAGTTATTTTTAATTTTATTTGTTGACATTTGAAATTTGGGTTTTCGCGATGCGAGAATTGCAGACTGCGGTGGCATTAGCTTAATTGCTCCATCACAAAGCATAGACAGAGAGAGAGAGAGAGAGAGAGAGAGAGAGAGAGAGAGAGAGCGAACTAAGGCAGAGACAGTTGCATACGTTGCGCTTGGGTCAGAGAGCGGATGTGCTGTCCAAAGCGGAAGCACATTTCCAAATCTCTCGTGTGTGACGTAATATGAGCGACATCCGTTTGCACTTTGAACATCCGGCGAGTGTCACAGCGGGCTGCTTTTGTCCAGTTGCTGCCACCACTAACAAGCTCATCAAGCTGCCAGCAAAAGACGCAACAACAGCAACAGCAACAGCAGCAGCCAAAATGATGGAAAATCCATTTTACAATTTCCCACAAAACAAAACGAAACGAAACGAAATGAAAAAAAAAAAAAAAAATAGAGCTGAGTTATGAGCTTTCGCAGTTCCAAATAGCAAAGCACAAAATTTTAAGTATTTGCGATGAATCACAAAGCCAGAAAAGCTGCACTCAACAAAACTAGTTGAACAATGATTTGAAAACTAAATTCATATAAAATAATTAAGCTGGATAAACGTGCAAAAGTGTAGTTTGTAATTGTTCAAAATATCACATATGTATATGTTGCATTCTTTATATGTTTTAATATTATTTATTCTTCAAACACAAGAGAGAGAGAGAGAGACTTCACTTCAGTATGACCAACTTGTACAAAGACAGATAATAAATTAAATAATATTTTTAATTGTTCATATAAACTAATTAAGCTGGATAAAGATGCTAAAGTGTAGTTTAGACTTGTATCAAATATAAAGTTGTTGAATACATCATGTTTTAAATGAATATATGTAAATACAAGTTATTCTTATTTTGTATTCTTTAAATATTTTAATAATATTTATTCTTTTAATTTTGTATACTCGTGGAGATCAAACACTAGAATGAAATAGAAAGAAAGAAAGAGAGAGAGAGAGAGAGAGAGTCATCACGTTAGTGTTACCAGTTTGCACAAAGGCAAACGTACTTATATATGAAATTAAACGTTACTTTTAACTGTAAATATAAAATAAAAAATCTGGTTAGAGGTGTAATATTGTAGTTTAAACTTGTTACTAATTTATTATGTTTATATTTATTAAAAATATCACTATTTACATTAAAATATATATAAACAAAAGTTACTCTCTTGATGTATTCTTTATATATTTTAATATAATTTATTCTTTTGATTTTGTACACTCGTCAAAGATCAAGTAGAGAGAGAGAGAGGGAAAGAAATCACTTCAGTATGACCATTTTGGACAAAGTCAAATACACTTTTATATGATGTAATTTATTTAATTAACAGTTTTTATTGATGTATTAAAACTATATAAGGTAGTTACATATGCAGAACTTAAAAGAGAGTTAAACTTTGAAAAGGATTTGATCGAACTTTTGATACATATTGCCAGTGTGCCCAGATGACCACTATTAGGGTTGCCAGATGCATATCCAACAATAAGTAAAATTAAATTATACTTTTAATTGTTCAATTGAGGAATGTTCCACCAATAAATCAATGCAATTTATTATTTACTTGACTGCAGTCGATAGATTTTTCGCTCAGTGTATCTGCGCGTGGCTGAGTGGGCAGCCTTTTAACAAGTTATTTATGTTTCGGCGCATATTAAGTTTTCGAGCAGAAATAACTAATAATTTAAATAACGTGAAAATGAGCCCACTCAAGTCCCAAAGCTCGCTCGAGCACAGGAAGCTCTAGCGAGGTCATTGGACTCTCTCTCTCTCTCTGTCTCGCTCTCTGTTGCTGTCTCGCTCGCCACCTCCTCTTGGCAGCATCGGCATCAGCATCGTCACGTCGTCTTCATCGTTTGTCTCCAGCTCCATGTGAGACCCTAAATTATTCATGTGCATTCGGCTGTGGTGGGCGGCTGTGTGTTGGCCGAGTGCCATTTTACATGTGTTTTCCACGTGTTTTAATTAGTTTTGCAGAGTTCATCAACTGAGTGGCCATGCCGACAAACCACCGAACCACCGAACCACCGAAAACGCATTCCACAATAAAGCTTTGTCGAACAAAAGTTCTGAGTTATGAAGCTGAAGCTGAGGCTGCCTGAAGCAACGTCCTCTCAAATAATGAACATCACAAATCAACAGCTCGTCATTAGCACACACACACACACAATACCTAAGCAGAGGTCAAAGTTGTGATGAGAGAGGGGAGGGTGGAGAAAAGAGAAAAGAGGTGCCTCCCTCGTGTTCATAATTTTTCAGCTCAGTGGAGCAAAGTGTTCGGTCGCCTCACCTGGTGAGAGCATACAAGTAATTACAGCAGCTGTTGACCACATTAATTGTACAAAGTGTGAACGAGGTGAGAGTGACAACACACACACTATACATATATAGTATGCTATACACACACATACACACACACATGGCCTGGGGGCGCCTAAGCTCAAGAAATCATTTGTTTTTGTCCAGTTCAAAACAGAGAACACAAACACACGTTGCACTTTGGCATTTTGTTAGACAATACACATATCGAATTATCAGAATTGAAGATGAGATGCGAAGTGAGAGAGAGAGAGAGAGAGAGCTGTCAACATATCAAATATGCAATTTGAAAGCTTTCATAAATTCCAATTTGACGCTGAGCTGAAATCGAGCTGATCTGATTACTAGTCATGTGCAAAGATGAGAAAAGAATGAAATCAACTTTGCATCTGAATCTGGATCTGAATCTGGCTCAGCTTATGATTATGCATGTTTCGTATTATGGATTACGTATACGCCCCGTTGTCAGGGAAAATAACTCGAAACATAAGCTGCAGCTGCACGTTGCGCAAGAACATCTCAAGTTAAGTCTCTGAATTGTAATTACGCAGCCGTATCTCTAGCATGAGATGCTGAGTTTGCCATGCAAATGGGCAATAAACTTAACAGCGGGCAAAGACTTAGACAGCAGCCAGGCAGGCATCAATTGAAGCGCAGTCAAGCATGGCAATGGACCGAGCGAGAGAGAGAGAGAAGCGCCCACAACGTTCGTTTATTTGATTTAATAAAGCACAAGGTAAACAAGAGCCAGCTGGGAATCGCGTCGAATTGAGCAAACAAACAAATAACATGAAAAAATCAAAAGAAATAACACCGAAAGCGAGGAATAAAAACAGAACCAAAAAACACTCACCGTAAAAGCAGTTCGAGTTTCGGTTCCAGTACATAAACACCCGAATACATACATTCAATCCTTTTTCCCTTCTCCCTCCCTCCTCCTTCTCCATCTCCTTTAACTTCCTTAGTTCTTGTTGAGCAAATGTTGAACAGCGTTGACCCCAAGCCCATCAAACACCAGTCATTCCGTTTACCCACAAAAAAAACAGAGAGCAGAAAAAAACAATCGCAAAAAAGCGGAAAATAGAAAAAGATAAGATATGTATACTCGCATTTTACTTTATCCCCGAGGATGTTCAACGTTTACATTTCACTTGCATTTATTTTTGTCATTTTTTTTAAATTAATTTTAATTGGTTTTCGGTTAATGCTCGTTTTTTTTTGTTGCTCGTATTCATGTGTATTTAAAACTTCAACAAAAACTTACAGTTTATGTTAGTTTGCCAGCTTCGCATTGAACTATTGAATGAGTAAAGTCAAAAAGAATTTTAATCTGAAATAAACTGTAAGCATAACCTTCCGTGTAAATCATATATTTTAAACGTTTTCCGACTTTTTATTCCCCTAAACTTAAAAAAACATTTAACGCGAGCTTCTTTAACACGCCGTTAAGCCAATTTGTTCATAATTCTATTATTTTGCTCGTATTACGAAGCTATGTATCTTTGTTGCTGCTGCAATATATTCTACCTATATACGTACATACATACATATCGTTTTTTTGCCAGCAAATGTGTAACAAAGCAAATGCGAGTGCTGCCCTTGGGATATATCCAATCACAGTCAATCAATTTGCCGCAGAGTGCGAAATGTGTAATTAAAAACTCAGAAAAAAAGATAGGTTACAAAAAGAGGTTAAATAAATGTGAATTCCTTTTGCTGTAAAGGTTAGACTATGACATATCCTGTAATTATCACGATTCTACAAAAATAGAGGAAAATTGAGTTTCTATTATTATTATTATTATTATTATTATTATTATTATTATTATTATTATTATTATTATTATTTTTATTTATTATTATTATTATTATTATTATTATTATTATTATTATATTATTATTATTATTATTATTATTATTATTATTATTATTATTATTATTATTATTATTATTATTGTTATTTTTTAATATTATTATTATTGTTGATATAAACTCTATTTGCTGGGTATGCAATCATATTATAAATGTTATTAATTTGTAGGTATGACTGTGCATTTGCCTGCAAGCGATACTGGGAAAAAAACTGAATCTGAATGCAGTAACTGTAACACGTTGGCAAACGAAAATGAAAATTTGATTTGGTTTTCCGTGGGACACGTTGCATTTTAATGAGTCGTGAGACTGGTGAAAACCTTGCGGCAAACCAGATAATAATGCTCGCAACTCTGAACCAAATTCTGAATGCCAACAATATTTGGTTTTATTAATTGTCAGCATAATTGTTAACGAGTAAGTATGTGTACACATAATCATCGCATTTTGGGTTATTTCGATTACAAGCTGCTCTTTTCTTAAAGGAGTAAATATTTCCCTTTAAAGTGCTCTTATTGAAAAACGCCCTGTTGCTACAGCCACTCCATAACTTCACATTTCTTCAAATCCCGATTTGCTTATTCCAAAGCTCAAATGTAAAACAGATGCTTATAATGTAGACAATATCTAACCACAAGATTATTAAAAAGCGATCCAAATCATTACTAGATCGAAGAAGATCGACGAAGAATAAAGAAGACTGAAGAAGAATGCAGAAGAATTAATAAAAATGAAAAAGAAGAGAGATAAAGAATGAAGATGAATATGAGTATGAGTATGAAATAAGAAGAATCAAGAAGAATGAAGAAGAGTGAAGAAGAAAAATACACCGAAAAATGAAGAATAAAAAAATATAGAAGAATTAACAAGAAATAATGAAACAGAATAAAATGAAGAAAAATGAAGAAGAACGAAGAAAAATGAAGGAGAATGAAGGAGAAAAATACACTGAATTTTGTTGTCTGATGTTTTCACATTTATCACCAAAGTGAAAATCTGTTTGTTATTTTCTTAGAAGAATAAAGAAGAATAAAAAGAATGAAGAAGAATAACGAAGAAATTATAAAAATAAATAAAAATAAAATAGAATAAAGAAGAATGAAAAAGAAAAATGAAGAAAGTTGAAGAAGAATGAAGAAGAAAAATATATTGAATAATGTTGTCCGATATTTTAACATTTCTCACACAAGATCAAATAAGTTTTCTTCTCATACTTCTTTTCATTGGTCAAATGTGACTTTTTAAATATGTTGAAACTTAAAAGAAAAGCTGATTTTTTGGTGTTGTGGCAACAGGACACAATATACAACTTAACATTCATTTTTGTCCAACATAAAACTATAAATTGTAGGCTTAATTGTTTGATTATAATTTCGCTAAATATATTACTCAACGTTAACATTCAATTAACAAAACAAACTAATTGCTAATTGCTAATTGTTAGTTGTTTTTTCTGTTATTTTTTTTTTTTAATTTTAATTTTTATTTTATTATTTGGTTTTTTTGTCGGTGCTTGGTTAATAAGTGTTTGACTGCGTATGCACATTCAATTTGCAGCGCTGCTCGCATAGTTATTATTTAATTGGCGCATTAATTTTACCACAATGGCCCAATAAAAACACATAGCTCCATAAAATGTTAATTTATTCTTATACCCTAAGAGCAGCAACCGAACGAAAGAGGGTCGCCATTTGTTGTGGTCGAAATGATGTTGCTACACAGAAAATAAAACGTGCTAACAATTATAAATAACATTTTGAATTTAACCAAGATCAAAAGTTTTCAAAAATTCTAGATTGCGAATTCTGAGATTCGAATTTTAAAGGAAAGGAATCGCAAGATTCGCACATCCACGACTTTAAATTTGCGTTTTAAGAAACAAGAATAAATTTATTGAATATGAGAGCTCTTTAAACATAAAAGAAGTTTTTGTAATCTAAGGACTTTTTAAAAACTAAAATACTTATTCTTCTCAAATAAATATTTACAATCTACCATTCAATCTAGATTTTTTTCTCTGTGTGTAGAACTCTTTTCATAATTTGATTAAATTTCGATCGATCTCAATGAAAAGAGATTGGACAACGCGGCGTATACAGAATATTTGTCAGCCGTCTATCGTTGGTATTTGTCCATTTATATTTTCTATTCTTTTTTTTTATTTAGTTGTTATTGTTGTTGTTGTTGGCGTGTACTACTGCTGACCAAGTTGGCAACATGCAGCGTCAACAAGAACTGCGAATGCTGCAAATTAGCTCGTGTTCAATGACTAATTTAATGAACATTTTATGCGGATATCAAATAGAATTCCAGCCTACATACTGCAAATATTTTTGGCTGCACTAAACAATTGTTCATGTGTGTGTGCGTGGGTGTGTGTGCGTTGCAAGTAAATCATAGCGACAACAACAACAACAACAACGACAACATTAAGTCGGTTACGCAACAAATCTGTGCCAACTGCCGCGGCAATGAAGTTTATGTTTTTTAATTAAAATTTGCTGCCCAAAGAATTTGAATGTGCGGATGTGGTGTGTGTCTATGTGTGTGTGTGTGTGTGTATTGCTATTTTGCTTGTTGTTATTTCTTGCGAACGCATTTATCATGAATGAAATTTTATATGGAACGACCACATTATGCGCAGGTGTGCCCAGGTGCGCGTGTGGCTATTTAAAAATGGTCAGCGACCATAAATTTTGCGCTAGTGTCCCGCAACTCCCCCACAGCCACGCCCCCACACACACGCAGACCCTTATGTTGTGGTTGTTTTAGCTCCCTCTCACTCATCCTCTCTCTCTCTCTCTCTCTCCCTCTCGCTTGCTCTATTTCGCTTGTGGCTGTGTGAATGAAATCAAGCGTGCTATGAAGCTGCCATTTGCTGCTTTCCTGTTGCCCTTTGCTTGATGCTCGATGCTCGGGTTCGTGTTCGTGTTCGCTGGCGCGTTGCTCATGTCCTGACGCCATTGCATTTAATGCGTTTTTAAAATGCGAGAAAAATTATGTGCACACACACACACGTCGCATGCAACACCCTTTCTGACCAACATATCTCACACTTCTTTATTGCGAATTGAGGAACCTATGTGAATGATTCGTTTGAGTTTGAGCTGTGCTCCTACGGTTATTTAATGCGCTCAACTTGCAGCAATAAAATATACTAAAATACTGAATATACTAAAAAAGCTAGCTATTAATCTAATATTATATATATTATAGTCATAAAAACTTTAAAATACTATAATACTCCAGCTGACAATTTAAGATATTCTCAATATTGAAAAATATTTGTAAAAGCATAAAAACAAAGAAATGTCAGACGATTTTTAAACAAGATAAAAGATACGACAATCAAAATAATAGAAAATTTAGAACAAAAATACTAACTTTATAAAATAATATAGTAAGATATATAAAACAAAATAATAAGTACCACCAAAATAACTTAACAAATATTATACCAAAGACTATATTTGGTATATCAATTACTTTCAGAATATACTATATCACCAATCTTAAGGAATAATATATATAACATATACTGCAGTTATTGTTACTAAATATCGGAAAGACAAACAGACGGATTGAAAGACGGAGCTATACGTCGCGGATATACAATAAATTATTAGATAACATAAATCATAAAAAAAACTACATGTTAAGAAAAACGGAAATAAGGTATAGAATTATAATAAAGCTATACTTAATTTCAAGATGAACTTAAAGTTTTTCTAAATAAAAAATATGCTAAAAACCAATAACAATAAACAAACTACTTTTGAAAAACATAATCTACATAATAATCATAATAATACTATTTTTTTTTTTTAATTTACTGTAGTACAATAATACTAGAATACTATAATACTAGAATGCGATAATACTATAATGCTATAATACTATAATAATATAATACTACTTCAACGAAACATTAATTGCTAAAACCAACAAATAACAAGTAAGAAAGTTACAGTCGAGTGTACTCGACTGTGAGATACCCGCTACCCATTTTGAATAAAAAAAAATATATATTTTGCGGTAATTTTCTCAAAATATACCGAATATACTACAAAAATACTAAAAATATACCAAATGGTATGTTTGGTATATCGATATAGTACCGCATTCAGAATATACCATGGACAGCACAATATACCAGACTGTCGGCCAAACAAAAGTATTTCTTTAATAACTTCCACAATTTTTATATGATCGCAACGAAATTTTCAGGAATCATAACTACCATAGTAATTATTGTATATACCAAAATTCTAGCTTTAAAATTACGCTTGTTATTCTATTTTTTTGATTTGCGGGGGCGGAATTGGGCGTGGCAAAAATTTGAAACAGTTCAGTTTAAAGCTCAACTTCAGTAAGCAAATTAGAATATGGCGAAAATATTGCGTTAGATAGCATACACTATCTAAAGTGAAGAAATCATATACCAAAACACATTTTTATTTTGAGTAAAGATGAATATTATAGCTCTTGAATAGAAATTTTAAGCATGATTTTGGAATTATTTTCCTCTTTTAAGCTGAAAAATAAACGAATTTATAAAAAAGGTTCTTAGAATCAATCTAAGCTTTAAATATAAAATGAATAAAGGAAAATAAGTGTAATAATAATTGAAATTTGCTTAAAGTTTTACTTTCTAAACTCAAGTTAACGCTACTCCTGAAAATATTTTAAAGTCGCTTAGAGTAATCCAAAAGTTTAGCATACAAAATTCGCTTATCGTAATGTGTCACTCGATTAGTAGCACTTGGCTGTGCAATCGATTGTTATAGTGCCAATCGATTGTCAGCTACACTCGATTACAGCAACTAAGCCAAGCGCGCAACTTAGTTGGCTTTGAGCCTCAGGTTTAGACCGCTTCATGCTTCATTTGCGAAGCTGAAAAAACTGAAACTGAAACTGAAACTGAGACGAAACTCTGAGACTCTGAGACTGCGTCGCAAGCAGCAGCAGCAGAAGCAGCGCTAGTCGATTAATTATGTGGGCAGAGGGCGCACAATGCGCTGCGCTTCTGCCACACACACACACACACACACACACAATCACACACACGCACACAAGGAGAGTCGAAGCGAATAACAAAATGGGAGAAAGTCATGTGTGGGTGTTGACATAATAAATGCGTTCTTATTAACAATTTCGTCGCCATTGCCGGAGCAGAGATGATTGCCAGAGGGGCCAGAGGTCGAACAGGGGAGAAGGAAAAAGAGGAAGAGGAGAAGCGGGGGAGAAAGGTTTGCTTTGTGGATGAGAATGGAGATGAGATGGTGTGAGTTATTCGCAACAACGGAACTGAAGCTTCATTTGGATGTGTAAACGTGTTATTTATTTCGAAAACTGAATGTTGCCTTTTAAGTGGCAATAAATCAAATTGAATGCCCCACCCCCCGACCACCCCTTGTGGCATGCGTGGTGGGCGTGGTCGCATGTGCATGCATGCGTGTGTGTGTGTGTGTGTGTTAGTCAGTCAAGCAGTCAGCCAGGCAGCCAGGCATCCAGGCAGGAAGGCAGGCAGAAGTTACTTTCATATTTGACTTACTCATAAAAGAAGCAGGGCATCGCCCATCAAGCGTCTCGGTAACCCAACCGCCAAATCTTGGCCGAAAGAAATAAAACTTGGCAAAGCGACGACATAGAAAAATCCAGCGACGTCTTCAACATCAGTTTCAGCAGCAGCTTCGGCTTGAGCTTCAGCTTCAGTAACAGTTACAGTAACCAGGACTCGAGCAGAACCAAGAAGCGACCCAAAGCCAGTCAGCTGTAAGCCAGTCGACGATGACGCTGGGAGTCTCCTCTTCTTCGTCTACTCTTTTGTCCGTCGCTGCCTCTGACTCAACTTCAGCCTTCCCTTTTATCCCTCCACCCTCCCTCCCCGTTATTTTTCCCAGCAGTCGACGTCGTCGCCGTCGTCGCGGCTTTGTGTACTGCGTTGTTTGTTTAGCGCTCCATAAGCTCTTAAGCTCATTTCGGTTGCGTTTTATTTGTAACTTGAGGCACACTCTCTTATACACACACACTTATACACTCCCACACACACACACACACTCACACACACACACACACACACACACACACATGCAGCCCCCGTTGGCCTTATTTATTTAAAATAAAGCTGCCAAGCTGCTGAAAACATTGAGTTAAACAATTGCCAGTCTCCAGCTTCAGCTTTAGCAGCTGCTGCTTCAGTTTGCTTCAGTTTTGCTGGCAATGAAGTTGCCCAAGGACCACCCGACTTGACTCTTCTGCTTCTTCTTCTTCTTCTTCTTCTTCCTCAACCCACCCAATGAACTACTCAAATAGAACTCTAGCTCCGACTTCAGGTAGGAAACCTAATACTCAACTATAAGTGCCAACTCATTCAGTTCAGTTCAGCCTCACTCTGAGCTCAATCTCGACTCCCCCAGCACGAAAGCCAACAATAATTTTGCAATTTCTTATAAATATATCTTTAATTAGTTCGCTTCCCTCTCACGCTTTCACACTCTTTTGCTCCCCTTTTAACTTTTTGTGTGTGGTAGAACATAATTTCTTTTAGCTATAGTTCTTATGAATATAACTTAAAATTCAAAAGCTTATATATAATAGAAAGTAGCACAACTACGTGGATGATAATGAACTACTTGGCGATGAGTGAAAGTCAAATTTATTCACTCATGTGCACACATATTTTCATTTCTTCACTCAATATTTAAATAAAGAGTTCTTGCTCACAAAAACAAATAAAAAAGCTGTGAGATATCTCACCCAAATAAAACCAAAAAATACTAATATACCATATTCTACAAATATACCACAAAATACAAAAATACACCAAAGGCTATATTTGGTATATTGTATTACATTCAATATATACCATAATGTGCAAAATATACCAGATTGTCAGCAAAAAGACTGCTTATATTCGAACTGAATAGAGTTTAGAGCCTGGACCAAGGCCGACACATGGGCACAATAATTTGCGGTACTACTCTACTTAGTAATAGCAACAGCACCAGAAAATGAGTTCTAAATTTAGAGAAAAGGAATTACAACGTTCGCACTTCCAAGATTATGAATTCTTTTTTTTAAAGAATATAGAACAAACATTCTTGAATTTGACAGTTTTTCGATCTTAAAACAATTTTTTGTTATGTTTATTCTTTATGGAACGACATCTTAATTAAAGATTTTTTTAAAAACAAAATTCTTGCTTCAAGATTTTTTTTCCAACATCGAAAAGTTCTCAAACAAGTTTACAATCTTTGCAATTTTGCTGTGTGTTTTTGGTCATCATTTAACGAATATCGAATTTTTCAATCTATTTCTTATTTCAAGATTTTTTAGATCAAAAGTTTTCAAAGTAAGATTTTAGAAAAGACATTTGTTTTCTCAGTGCAGAATACTTAATACACTCTAAAACTTAGATTTGAATCTTAAAATAAGTTTTTGTTAATCTTAAAATCCAAATTTAGTATCGATTAGCAAGATTGTTTCGCTCAGAGTAGAAATAATAAAAGCGTAGAAAAAACTTGTATTTTTAGCTACCACAAAATTGTAAAGTGGCAACATTTTGGTGTTAAGAAACGATGTCTCCTTATCATAATAATAAATCAGAAAATCTGCTATGGATTAAGTTGAGACAAAGTCGCCAGGCAATCGCTTATAAATAGTTGGCAGAGCTGAGTTATGAAGCGAGCGATGGGAAGAGGCAAGATGGAGGTGTCAAGAATAAAAGACACTTATTTTTATTCTCTCTCTCTCTCTCTCTCTCTCTCTCTATCTCTGTGTCTTGCTTTTTCCCTCCTCTGTCGCTTTGCAACACTTGAATTTAACGCTCTGTTGTTGTGCGTTTGACCGAAACAATGACAGAATCCTTTTGCTCTGCTCGAATCTGATGTATCTTATGTCTTGTATCTAGCATCTAGCATCTGATGCTTGTTTCCAGCCTGTCTGTCTCCCATGGAGAAGCCCTTAAGTTGGTGGTGGTGCTGAATGGTGGGGGAGGGGGGATAGAGGCAAAGTGTGAGAGATTGAGATTGAGGAGAGGGAGGGAAGAGGTTGCTCTTCTGGCTGACTTGCATATCAAGTTGCTGGCTGGCTGGTGTGCTTTGCCTGTTTCCTAATCGTCTGTCTAAGTGTCAGTCCGTTTTGTTTGATTGATTTTCGCTTGCTCCCCCCGCTCCCCCTGTTTCCCCCACCCTCCATATTCGGTTGCTCTCTCTGGCAAAAGATTCTTGTGTGCATTTATTGGCGTAGGAAATTCAATTTTCAATTCAAGTAAGAACGAAAGCCGATTGACAGAAGGCAACAATGAAGTACGTGGAACGTGAACGGGAACGGGAAATAAGAGGGCAGAAGCGGTTGGGGGGGAAGGCGTCTGAATATTTGCATAGTCCTTCAATCTTGAGCTGTTGTGATTTTTGCCAGGAGTCGAAAGGCCAGAAGAGAGAAAGAGAGATGACAATGCTCAATGGTAGAGATAAAAAGAGCACTTCAATCGGTTTCGAATTTAATTGTTTGTGAATTTCGTGAAATGCATTAATTTATGCAATTAAAATAAGATCGACAACAAACAAGAAACAAGAAAAAACAAAACAGATTTGCGATTTACGATTTCCATTTCGATTTACATCATTTTTGTTTTTCTTAACCAGGGAATTAACAATTATGCGAATCAAGTGAACCCAATGTGTTTGTGCGCTAGTTGCCAGAGTACTTAACTATGATTAAATGCAATGCACTTCGCTCTCTCTCCTACTTCGACTCGCTTCCATTTCTAATTTCAGCGAATTGAAGCACATGTTTTCCAACACTGGCTAATGAACACATGTTTGTCTATGTGTGTGTAACGTAACGGTATTTGAATGTTTTGCCATCATTAGCATTTCATCTTATTTCACTCAGGCGCGCAGCCGTGCGTGCAACATTTCAGCAACAACGACACAGCCCTTGAGGCAACATCAGCACCGACAACCGACAACTGCATTCCAAGTGTCCGTCCGTGCGTATCCGGCAGACAACACGAAACAACAACGGGGCCACAGGACGGAGTAACCTAACCTAACCTAACCTAGCCTAACCTGACATCCCCATCTCACTCTCTGCTAGCTAGCTAGCTGGTCACTTCCTTTCTCGCTCGCTGCTTTCGCTGCTCACTGCTGTTGTTGATGGCGTATTAATGACTTGAATGCGGAATGTAACAGAAAATATTCTTTTTATACCCGCTACCCATAAGGTTGAAGGGTAGTATAATTTTGTGGCGCCAGGAAATTTATCTAACAGTCAGAAGAAGGACGCATATCGGACTGTATAAAGCCGAGACGATTTAGCCATGTCCGTCTGTCTGTCTGTCCGTCCGTCTATATGAACTCCTAGATCTCAAAGTATATAAGAGATAGAGCTATAATTTTTTTTGACAGCATTTGTTATGTTTGCACGCAGATCAAGTTTGTTACATATTTTTTGCACGCCCACTTCCGCCCCCGCACATCCACAAAAATCGATTAAGAAGCGTAATTTGGAAGATAAAGTCTCGAATATGCGTACATGTAATAACACCTATAGTATTTATGATTCCTGAAAATTTGGATACGATCAGATAAAAAATGTAGAAGCTATTTAAGAAATTCTTTTGTATGGGAAGAAACGCCATCTTACTACGATTCTTAGCTTATTTGGCTGACAATCTGGTATATCTTTGCAGCCCTTTACCTAAAATAGTCTTTGGTTTAAGTATTTAAGTATTTTTGCGGTATATTCGTTTAGTATATTTTAAGAATACCGTACTGGTATTCAGGTATATTTTACTCTATGGTATATTTTTATTGAAGTACTCGTACTATAACAAAAAACCAAAAATAGCATTTGGTATATTTTTAGTATTTTTGAGGTAGATAAGTTTGGTATATTTTCATAATAATACCGCACTGTTTTGCTTGTATTCAAAATGGATAGTAGGTATTTCACAGTCGAGCCTACTCGAGTGTAGCTTTCATGCTTGTTTTTTTCGTTCCTTCTCTCTCTCTTCTTTTTAGTTGCATTGCCATAGAGCAAAAGAAAGGGTAGCACCTCGGGAGCTCAGGAGCTGGAGCTGGAGCTGGCAGGGACTTGGAGGTATGCCCGACACGCTGACGGAATGCATAATTGAATTGCGAATGAAGCGAACGTTCGAATGAAGCGAATGCCAAATGCCGAATGATGCGAATGCGAATGCGAATACGATGCGATGCGATGCGACGCGTCTAGTGGCGCCTCCAGCGATATCGCAGCAATTGCTTGCAACAGCGCTTAGTTGCTATTTCGCATTTCGCAAAATTTCGTCTGCAATAATCGACTGTTCCAGCTAAACTCCAACTGAAATCAGGCTCTAAAATCCGAGCGTGTTTCGAGCAAACGCGAATTTTGATTGCCATCAACTCGCTGGCACTCGTAAATGTTGCCCATTAATATTTCACAGTTATTGCCCCATTTCGAGGCTGAAGGTAAAATGAAACGTATTAGGGAAAAGACATACAGTTTCCACTTTAAATAAAACGACACTAGATTTATTTTACTGCCCTCTAGTTGAGGGCATGTTTAAAAATAAATGTTTGAAGACAGCAATCAACAACAAGACTTGTTAAATCAACTGTCGATTCACAATCCGCATGTGCGTCTTAATCTGTGTTAAATATATTCTTTATGGGAAATATTACACAGAGCGAAACAAACTTATATTGCAAAGTAGATTGCAAAGCTTGATTTAATATTGTTTCGATTTAAAAATCAGACAAAACATTCTTGAAATAAAATTCTTATGTTGAAAAAATCATAAATCAATATTATAATCATTTTATTTCAAGATAAAACCTTTCTTCAAAAATGTTTTATTCTAGATTAAAATGAAGATTCATAGTCTTCCAAAAAAACATAGCTTTGTTCTGTTGGAATTTGTTTCATTTAAAATTAGAACCTTATTTCTGGTTGCTCTTAGCTCGCTAAATAAAGATGCCGTTGGTCTTGGGTTCAATCTCTAGTCGGTTCGTAATTAAGTGGTAGAATTGCAAATAATATTGAAAAAATTGGCAACAATACACAAATACTTAAAAAAAATATTAAAAAAAACAGCCATCTTGTTTTGTTTTATTTGCAACAACATAAATTTAAGATTGTTTGATCTTCTTGTCTTCTTAGTTTAATTTTGAGATTTTTCTATTCTGGAAACGATCAAATTAGCTATAGATTTTAGTTTCAATGCCTCGCATTGGGATCATTTTCACAGTCTGCCTGTTGATGTTGTGTTGAGCCAAATGCGGCATATTTTTTGGACATATGTTGTCCATTGGCGCTCAGAGTATTTCGTTGTTGTCGTGTGTTTTCTATACTTATTGCTCATACGCCGCGTGTCGCGTTGCATGTAGCACGTTGTCGATCTAAGCGCTGATAAGGCGCAGCAACAGCTGCCAGCAGCCAGCTGTTAACTCTGTGCAAGTCTGCAAGTGTGTGTGTGTGTGTGTGTGTGTTTGCTTACTGATGTATATGTTTATATAATTCGCACTTATGGCTGCTACACAAGTACAAGTTTATTGGTCTCCTTTGCCTCTGTTGTCGCTGCTGTTGCCGCTGTTGCTGCTGCTTCAATGTTTGGCTTTTATTTGTTGTATGTACTTTGGCGTGAACACACACACGTATACATGCATTAGTAGCACATATAGTATATGGTATCTGAGACGCCTTTCTGTGTGTGGTGCCACGCCCAACGGTGCTGCCAAAGGGAAAGTAAACCAAACCAAACGAGGCAAAATGAAAATTATGCTCTCTTTGGCATTAAGTTTATGAATAACGAGCTTCTCGCTCCTCAAGTAGGTGTGCCTCTCAGCCTCTCTAAGTGTGTGTGTGTAAGTGTGTGAGTGTGTGAGTGTTATACGCTCTTCAGTAAGCTTACAGGAATTTATTCTGTGCCATAACTACACACACACACCCGCACACCCGCACACCTTCGCCTGCCGATCAAAAGGTGTTAAGTTCTGTTGTTACAGTTAAGCGCCAGAAAAACCACAAAGACATGCACAGCAAGCAGCCGCATGTTGACAGCTATGGGACTCGGCCGCGGGACACCGCTGAAGCGACGTCGAGGGATAAGAGAGAGGGAGATAGAGAGAGGTAGAGAGAGAGAGAAAGAGGGGACTTCGAGGAGCTGGAGCTGGAGCTGCCACCTTGGCCAGGTGCTACAGGCTCAGTTTCCCAGTCTCGTGTGTGTTTGCCTTATATGCTCGCTATCTATCATGCTTATAAAGAGTAAAGTTATAACAAGCGCCGCGAGCTTCAAATTAAATGTACCTTGAACTATGCGCGTTTCAATGATCGTCGCTCTGCATTAACTGCAACATCTTTTCGTGGCGTTAATATTACCATGAAATATGTTACTATAACTTATATGCATTCACATACAATAGCAAGTATTTGAGGAGCAGCTTCTTTAAAAGAGAATTTTGAAAAACACAGCGAGATAATGATCACAAATGGTGGTTTGGTCAGTGGGCCAATGAATTTAATATACTATACAGATATGTATATATCGAAGGCCATGGTATATCAATGAAGTACTACATTTGAAATATGCAATAGACGTCAAAATATACCAGATTGTTAACCAAAGAAGCTAATACCCGATTCCAATTTTTACCTATTCGAAGAGCCATTCATACAGACAATCGTAGATATATGTACGTGTATATGTACATAAGGCATGAAATGACTTGCTTCTCATTGGAAAAGCAAAAAGAATTTTGCAGCTAATTGCATAGACAAAACAAAATACAAAAAAAGTTTGCGCAAAAATACTTATGCAAATTTGATGTGTTCTGATCAATTGCTGCTGCTGTTCAGATGTATAGAAATGCCGCTTAACATTTTTATTCTCACAAAACTATGATAACATTTGTCATGCGTAATGTTCAAGGTTATCGGCAAATGCATTTCATTAGCTCTTCTCATAGAATTTACACATTAAATTTGCACGCAAACTTTGTCTTGTTTTGCTTTCTGCAAGACTTCCTTTCTCCCTTTCGCTCTCTCTCTTCAAGCGAAAGTACAGAAAACCCCTCCCAAAAAATGCATACGCGTTCACGTATCGGAACATCTACTCTAACTAACATATGAATGCGTCCAAGCGATAGACACGATCAACGAATGCTTGCTATGATATTCAAATATAGCGTATTCACTTGCACACGCATTCAAGTGTTAGAGTAGATGTTCCGATGTATTCGTCTGCATTTCTTGTGGTAGCAATCTGTACTCTTCTTTTCATTACTACTGCCGGAAAGAGAGAGAGCGAAATCTGTGTTGTGCGAGTTCCGCATTAAGGCGTGGAAGAAGAAGCAATTACTATTGGTTAAATGGTTTCAGTTGCTAGCTAAAGTATAACAGCAGACGTTGCTATAATATAATATGAAATCTGGTTGCCGTTTGGAAATAATATGTACATATGTGTGGAAAATTGGTTGATAATTATTTACTTTTAGCAGCGAACTTTCTATGTGCTACCATTTGGAGTCTGTCAATAATTTATAAGAACACTTTTAAGACAACATTTGTTGGTCGGAAACGACCTCCAACAACCTCGTCAGAATTCTTGCACAAACTAATTTTCATATGTGGCGAACATCACAAACAAAGCTAGCTAAGCTGGAAATTTAGCAAATGCTAAGTAAGCCGATAAAAAGAAAACCATTTTATACGAACAAAACAGACTATGCTACTGTCGGATCTTAGATGTTTTGGTTACCAAAATATTTCGAACGTAGTAATATATCAATATAACAATTTGAGTCTTCGGTATATTAAATAGTATAGTATATTTTGAACGTAATATTAATATATAAATCTCGCAATTAATGTCTTTGGTATATTTAAGTATTTTTCAGTATATTAATTTATTATATATTTTAGGCTTTAATTTGATTGACAATGGATAACGGGTATCTTACAGTCGAGCACACTTGACTTTTTTATATGTTTAATTTTACCTACCAAGAAAATATAGAATAAATAGAGTATAATCTATCAATGTAATTTAATAATTAAGTCTGTGCAATTAATTTAAACTTTACATATTAGATTTATTTATTGGCGCAAATAAAAAACGCTGTTAAAGAGAGAATTTCAAGTAAGATATCTTGTATGAACAAGCTGTACGTGTCATGTTGTTAACATGTTCAAACCTGTAAACACACGACTCTGCCTAAGATTCTGCTACTTTAACCTCATTCACACCCTCACACACACATACACACACACACACATATCTACGGTGTTGGTCATGCGTAATTATACACAAGTCGATTCAATTGAATCCCATTGAGTTTTCCAATTGAATAGGCCGTGTATGCGGTTCACCAAATATTTTTACGAGCGCTAAATGACTTGAGTGCTTCTTCGTCCATTGGCCATTCGCATGTGTTAGTGTTGTTGATGTTGTTGTCAGCCATCTGCTCACACAATTCAAGAACAGGAGGAGCATCCTCCTCATCCGGATTTGGTGAAGCAAGTTACAGCTCGACACACGGCGCACATTCAAGTTCAATTTAGCCTTTATGTGACGGTGTCAGCTTTGCCGTTCTCTCTTGTTGTTGCCCACCTTGGGGATGTTGTCATTTTGGAGTACGCACTACTACACACACACACACATATGGACAGTGAATGTAGGTCGCCAAGGGAATCGGGGGAATATACTTAAGTGGATAGCGTGATGGGGGTTTTTGTGATTTCTGCTCAATGAAAATGCCGACAGGCGCATAAAAGTATGCAGTAAAAACTATGTGGACACACACACACAGATAGAGAGAGAGAGAGAGAGAAAGAAGGAGAGGGAGCTATGAACAAATACGTTTACCGTGCGGATATAGAAATGCATCGTAAACATGTCGCCGTGTTATATTAGGATTTCCAGTTGCGAATATGAGAAACGCTGTCAACGTTGTCAACACAGATGTGGCATGCCACTGGCAACTCCTGCAGCTCCTGTGTAAAGGATAAAAATGTCCTGCTGCCGCTGCTGCTGTTGCTGCTGCTGCTGTTGGCAACCGTTTCCGGTTCACGCATATTGCAAAACGAATTTGATGCCTCAATAATGTGCGAGTCGCAGAGAAAAGTGTTTTAAGACTGAGATTCTGATAGTTTCATTTCGTTTTCAAAACACTTGCGAAATATTTACGAGTTACGTAGAAATAAATAATGCACTTAAAAAAAAACAATACTTTTAAATATTAATTAATAACATCAATAAGATATTATATTATATTTATACAATATTAAAAATGCTTGAGTTATAAAATGTGAGTTATAAAAAGAAAAAAATGTTTTAAGATTGGTCTTAGTATACAATATGGTCTCAATGCATTATGGTCTCAAAAGTGCATCAAGAACATAAAAATCTTAAAGTTAGAAAACACATCTTGATTGTATTTAATGTCAGATTCAAGTTTGTAATTTATTTTGTAATACTTTATCAATGCATTGATGCAACATACACTTGAAGTTATTGCTAACCTATGCTAACTTCATTTTCAAAATCCTTTCCAAAGTTAAAAAATTACAAAATATTAGTATAAACACATACAATTTGATTAATTATTTACATTTAACATATAGTACAAACATGCGAAATTATTATCCATGACTTATTTTTTTTATTAATAGCTTTCAACATAAATAAATGAATTACAAAGTACACCGAAAAAAAAATATGCAAACTTAGCGGACGTACTTTCGGATGCAACAACTGACTTTACAGCTGTTATGCTCAAAAGAGCTGTTAGATATACATGTTTTTGGTATGAGCCATAACAGCTTGATGTTCTGTTAATGCATTGGCATTAACATTTTTCTAATTGGAACGCTTTTCAAAAACCCCTAAATGCCAGCTAAAATGGAAAATGCTCCATAGTGCAGTGGCTTTAAGTTTTAAGAACATGCAAGATTCCATAAAATAATTATTAAGCATACCTTAAAAATGTTTTCAGCTTAAAAGTATGCAATATTTCGTTCTCCAATTACAAATTTGTATGGCATAATTGCAGGTTTGTTTACATAAATAAAAAACGTAAACAGTAAATTTTATTTTTTCGCCTGTTGCAATTCTCAAGTGGTTCTGGATGGGAGCTGGACACTATCACTCTCAATGCGGGATGGCGCCGCAACCGCTTGTTCGCAGCGGTGTCATTTTCGCTTTTTTCCCATGTTTTAATTGAATTTAATGGCTCTGCCTCTGCAGACGGTATCGTAGCGCGTTTCTGTGAAGAGCTTAGCATATATTCGCTCTGTTCCAGCTGGCACTCGTTGATCACAAGCAGCTGATCCTCGTCCGGTCGATTTGGTGGCATGCGTAAGGTGTCACTGACGCTGCACACTGACTCTTCTTGCAGCTCAGCCACTGGCTGGCTGTTAGCTTGTTCAGACTCCTTGAGCATTTCCTCTAACTGCGCACAACGTGCAACACGCACTCTGAGTTGTGGAAGATTAGATCGTCATCAATCACGATCAACTCCGTGTGATGATGTAACTGTAAATGATATGAAATAATGAATTTAGCAAGTCTGATGAGATCGATAAATCTCGACTGTATACTATCAACTTACACTGTCATATTTGATCTTGGCTTCGTTAAGCATAGTCTCCAATCTTGTCAGCCTGGACTCGATATAGCTCGCAAACATCACCGACGACATGCTATATATAAAAGAGATTTTATTAGCATTGTGATTGTGATCATTTGCATAGTGTAGTAGTACTCGCTCTCCAGGTTTTTCAGTTTTATCCACATTCGGTCATCTTATGCCTGAAGATCGTTATCAATGTCCCGACAAAGGGAGCCCAAGCACGTTGCTGCTGCACCTTTGCCCGATATGGTGAGTCCTCAATTACTTCCATAACCGTCACTTCCATCTTCCGTGTCACTCATAGTTGGGCCTTTTGATTACAGCTTCTGGTGACATGAAATGAAATCCAAATTTCCAAATTTTTTCAGGAATCACAAATACTATAGTTAATTTTGTATATACAAATTGTGTATTGTATATAAAATTCGCGACTCTAGCTTTAAAATTACGCTTGCTATAACTCTATCTCTTATAGTCCCTAAGATCCAGTGTTTCATACGGACAGACAGACAACCAGATTGTCTCGGCTATTGACAGTGATCAAGACTTTATATATTTCATAAGGTCGGAGATGCCTCCTTATGCCTATTAAATATGGGTAATGCTCTGACGGATTTGTCGCGTGCGACCATCTTTTCAGCGGTGGTGTCACTTCCGCTTTTTTCCCGTCAGATTTGGATTTTTTTGAAGTGTGATTACGGGAAAAATATGAAAACAGCGGGCAGCGGGAATTCTGGCTTCTTGACAAAATTTAAGCAGCTTTTTTTTAGCTTATTTTTAAATTTAATTTAACAGCTGAAATGTTAAAAACGTATTTCTATCGGCAAAATATCGATATTTACTTGTATCGAATAACTTCCCTCAAAAGTTCGCACGTGAATACGAGCGTCTTCCATTACTAACATGGTGCATAGTGCAATGTACCAAAGATAGCAATCGGTATATTTTTAGTATTTTGTGGTAAATTAATTCAATATATTTTAAAATTAATACACACACGCACTCGACTGTGGGAGCGTTTTTATACCCGCTACCCATAGGGTAGAAGGGTATTATAACTTTGTGCCGGTAGGAAATGTATGTAACAGGTAGAAGGAGGCATCTCCGACCCTATAAAGTATATATATTCTTGATCAGCGTCAACAGCCGAGACGATATAGCCATGTCCGTCTGTGTGTCTGTCCGTATGAAACACTGGATCTCAGAGACTATAAGAGATAGAGCTATAATTTTTTTTCGACAGCATTTGTTATGTTTGCACGCAGATCGAGTTTGTTTCAAATTTTTGCCACGCCCACTTCCGCCCCCGCAAATCAAAAAATCGAATAACAAACGTAATTTTAAAGCTAGAGTTCCGAATTTTTGTATATATAATAACTACTATAGTAGTTATGATTTCTGAAAATTTGGTTGCGATCAGATAAAAATTGTCGAAGTTATTAAAGAAATACTTTTGTATGGGCAAAAACGCTTACTTACTAGGGCCTGAGTTGCTTTGGTTGACAATCTGGTATATTGTGCCGTCTATGGTATTTTTTGAATGCGGTACTATGTCGATATACCAAATATACCATTTGGTATATTTTTAGTATTTTTGCAGTATAATCGGTAAATTTTGAGAATACTACCGTAAAATATATTGCTTTTATTCAAAATGGGTAGCGGGTATCTCACTGTCGAGCACACTCGACTGTAACTTTCTTACTTGTTTAAGAGTAGAGGTAATATTAAGATCATAAGAACTATTCACAATAAAAAATAAACATTAAATAAAACATAAAATATTCAAATATTTTTGTAATTTTTATTAAATTACGGCGTGCCACGCCCACTAATGTTAAAAAATATATAAAATAATTATTATAGAAAGAGTTGTTGTATATTAAAATAGTATTTTAAACATATTCCCAAAATTACTTAAATTTCATACAAAAAAGGGGCGATGCCACACCCACTTTTTTTAATTTCAATAGATTATAATTGTCTTAATCTAATGCAAAAAAACCGATTTGAATTATCTTGCTCCGTTCTTGAGATATTAATTTTGGCCAGAGAAAGTGGTCAAATTTCCTATAGTGCACTGATTGACTGTAGACTTCTTGTTTTTTATGTTCTTTAATGATCAGCTTAAAAGTATGCAATATTTCGTTCTCCAATTACAAATTTGTTAAATTGTGTATTGCAATTCGCAAGCGGTTCTAGATTGTCAAGGATAACAGAATAGAAAAAAAGGGTTTCGCTCTGAGTCTTTTCGTAAAGAGTCGAGAGAGAGACACTTATTTGCAGACAACGAGAAACGGTCAGCGAGTACTTGTTCTTATTCTCCAGCTTCTCTGACGATTGACACGGGACAAAAGAAGAGCTTGTGATATCAGCTTCAGGTTGATCCCTTATCACCTGGAACTTTCGCTTTTCCTTCAGTGGCAAATGTTTGCCGAGTATTGGATTGATGGCGAGATCGCCACACATATAATCGCTAAAGATAAAGGCCCAACGGGAGACCAAGAAATGTGCACAATACCTGGAACGATCATTATCTTCGTGGTACTGACAGGAGATGCCCGAGTGATATTCTTAAAAGTCATTAGTGAAGACGGAATTGGTAACACTCTTATTAGGTTAGGTTAGACCGGCTGCCCCTGCTGGGGGCGAAGCATAGACCAGTAGAGGTCCACAGCTGTACAGGTGGAGGGTGTCTTCGTCTCAGAAGTCGCACAGTATGGATGCGTTTTTGGCAAGGGCCAGCAGCATCCTAGGTGGTAGCCGGGAAACATCACGAAGTTCGTTATGAAACGGCGAAACAAGGTATTTCATCCGGAGCCTGGATAACGCTGGACATCTACAGAGAAGATGCTCAAGGGCTTCCTTGACTCCGGACACTCTTATTAATGCCAGTGCTTTTCAAATCGGCTATCTCCATCACTTCCTTCTTGAGGATATAGAGCAGATATTGAATATCGTATACAAGAATCTCTGTATCTTGTATATCCGTTTCGCTCTGAGCGCGAGAGATCTCATTCAAGAACCCATAAAACGGTTGCTCTCTGAGTTTTTTCGTAAAGAGTCAGAGAGAGACACTTATTTGTGGACAACGAGAAACGGTCGACAGTTATTTGCAAGCTCTGCTTCCAATACATGTGCACTTGTGTGTGCTTGCGCAGCATTGTTATTGTTGTTGTCGCTTCTGCCCAGTGCTGCCAGAGTTGGTTTTCCAAGCCCGAAGATGGTGCACGGTGAAAAATGCTAGCTTATGAGTATATTGACAAACTGCAGGGACTCGGCAAGTTCCATACCAATTGTAGTACATATGTGTCATTTTGTACGTTAGTATTTGTATCTTATCAGCATTCAGATCCATGCTGTCATGCAAAACATTGTAGTTTGTTGGAGAAACAGTACCTTGTTTTATGGCCTTTTGAGCAAATTTTAAAAATCTTCTTTCTTAGTTTACTTTTGATTAAATTTTAAAGAGGTTTTAATTGACTTTAATGGCTCTGCCTTTGCAGACGGTATCGTAGCGCGTTCCTGTGAAGAGCTTAGCATATATTCGCTCTGTTCCAGCTTGCATTCGTTGATCACAAGCAGCTGATCCTCGTCCGGTCGATTTGGTGGCATGCCTAGGGTGTCACTGACACTGCACACCGACACTTCTTGCAGCTCAGCCACTGCAGTGGCTGGCTGTTGGCTTGTTCAGACTCCTTGAGCATTTCCTCTAACTGCGCACAACGTGCAACACGCCTCTGAGTTGTGGAAGATTAGATCGTCATCAATCACGATCAACTCCGCGTGATGATATAACTGTAAATGATATGAAATAATGAATTTAGCAAGTCTGATGAGATCGATATATCTCGACTGTATACTATCAACTTACACTGTCATATTTGATCTTGGCTTCGTTAACCATAGTCTCCAATCTTGTCAGCCTGGACTCGATATAGCACGCAAACATCACCGACGACATGCTATATATAAAAGAGATTTGATTAGCATTGTAATTGTGATCATTTACATAGTGTAGTAGTACTCGCTCTCCAGGTTTTTCAGTTTTATCTACATTCGGTCATCTTATGCCTGAAGATCGTTATCAATGTCCCGACAAAGGGAGCCCAAGCACGTAGCTGCTGCACCTTTGCCCGATATGGTGAGTCCTCAATTACTTCCATAACCGTCACTTCCATCTTCCGTGTCACTCATAGTTGGGCCATTTGATTACAGCTTCTGGTGACATGAAATGAAATCCAAATTTCCAAATTTTTTCAGGAATCACAAATACTATAGTTAATTTTGTACATACAAATTGTCTATTGTATATAAAATTCGCGACTTTATCTCTTATAGTCCCTAAGATCGAGTGTATCGTACGGACAGACAGACATAACTAGATTGTCTCGGCTGTTGACAGTGATCAAGATTTTATGTATTTTATAGGGTCGGAGATGCCTCCTTCTGCTTATTACATATGGGTTATGCTTTGACGGATTTGTTGCGTGCGACTATCTTTTCAGCAGTGGTGTCATTTCCGCTTTTTTGAAGAGTGATTACGGGAAAAATATGAAAACAGCGGGCAGCGGGAATTTTGGCTTTTTGACAAAATTTAAGCAGCTTTTTTTTTAGCTTATTTTTAAATTGAATTTAACAGCTGAAATGTTAAAAATATATATCTATCGGCAAAATATCGATATTTACTTGTATTAAATAACTTCCCTCACTTATACCCGCTACCCATAGGGTAGAAGGGTATTATAACTTTGTGCCGGCAGGAAATATATGTAACATGTAGAACAAGGCATCTCCGACACTATAAAGTATATATATTCTTGATCAGCGTACAGGCGAGACGATATAGCCATGTCCGCCTGTGTGTCTGTCCGTCCGTCCGTATGGAACACTGGATCTTCTAGACTATAAGAGATAAAGCTATAATTTTTTTCGACAGCATTTGTTCTGTTTGCACGCTGATCAATTTTGTTAGCTCAGAGAAGCTGGGTCCAGTGATTTGAGATATTCAAAAAAAAAATTGGTGCTCATTGCTTTAAATCGTTTGCCCATGTTTGCCCAGGAAAAATTTTTTTTTGCCCACCCTTAGTTTCGAAATTATGAAAAAAATTTTTTTTTCGAAAATTCAAAAATTTTTTTTTTGAACATTTTTTTGCGGAAATCGCTTTAAAATCGTTTGCCCATGTTTGCCCATCTTTTAGTTTTTCGAAAAAATTTTTTCGTTTTTCGAATTTTGAATTTTGAAAAATTTTGACATTTTTTCGGCATGAATGACTCAAACTCGATAGCCCACACCTCGAAATTATGAAAACTAAAGCTCTACAACGGTAGCCTCAAGTGTTTTCAAGTCTGCCCATATCTCAGAATTTCAAAATTTTGAAAAATTTTAAGGTTTTCAACTTTTTTGATTGCCCATACAAATTCATCGTTTGCCCAATTTTCAAAGTCTCAAAATTTTGCCAAATTTCAAAATTTTTCAAATTTTTTTGACTTTTTCAGACTGCCCATTCGCTATTTTCGTTTGCCCACCCTTTAGAATTTCAAAATTTTGCCGAATTCCAAAAATTTTCATACTTTTTTGATTTCAGCCTATGGCCCATACAAATTCATCGTTTGCCCAATTTTCAAAGTCTCAAATTTTTGCCAAATTTCAAAATTCAAATATTTTAAAAATATAACATAAGTTGTGTTTTCAAACATTTTCTCGCCCCGCGATTTATTCGCGCGCGATTATTCGCTCGCGATTTATTCATTTTTTTATTTATTATTTAAAAATTTTTTGAAATATTCTAAATATAACATAACAAAGTTCATATGCAAAAACCTTAGTTATTTAATAATACTTCAATTATTATATTCAAATATTTTAAAAATATCACATAAGTTGTGTTCGCCTGCGATTCGCCTGCGATCCGCCTGCGATTCGCTTGCGATCCGCCTGCGATTCGCTTGCGAACCGCCTGCGATTCTCCCACGATTTATTCGCATTATTATTTAAATAATTTTTGAAAAAAAGTTCATATGCAAAAACCTTAGTTATTTAATAATACTTCAATTATTATATTCAAATATTTTAAAAATATAACATAAGTTGTGTTTTCAAACATTTTCTCGCCCCGAGATTTATTCGCGAGCGATTATTCGCTCGCGATTTATTCGTTTTTTTATTTATTATTAAAAAATGTTTGAAATATTCAAAATATAACATAACAAAGTTCATATGCAAAAACCTCCTGCGATTCGCTTGCGCCCGCGATCCCCCTGCGATTCGCCTGCGATTCTCCCACGATTTATCCGCATTATTATTTAAATAATTTTTGAAAAAAAGTTCATATGCAAAAACCTTAGTTATTTAATAATACTTCAATTATTGTATTGATTGCAAGCGGATCGCAGGCGAATCGCAGTCGGATCACAGGCGGATCGCAAGCGGATCGCAAGCGGATCGCAGACGGATCACAAGCGGATCGCAGGCGAATCGCAAGCGGATCGCAGTCGGATCACAGGCGGATCGCAAGCGGATCGCAGGCGGATCGCAGGCGAATCGCAGTCGGATCACAGGCGAATCACAAGCGGATCGCAGTCGGATCACAGGCGGATCGCAGGCGAATCGCAGGCGGATCGCAGGCGGATCGCAAGCGGATCGCAAGCGGATCGCAGGCGAATCGCAGTCGGATCACAGGCGGATCGCAAGCGGATCGCAGGCGAATCGCAGGCGGATCGCAGGCGAATCGCAGGCGGATCGCTAGCGAATCGCAAGCAAATCGCAGGCGGATCGCAGGCGGATCGCAAGCGGATCGCAGGCGGATCTCAGGCGAATCGCAAGCGGATCGCAAGCGAATCGCAAGCGGATCGCAAGCGGATCGCAGGCAAATCGCAAGCGGATCTCAGGCGAATCGCAAGCGGATCGCAAGCGAATCACAAGCGGATCGCAAGCGTATCGCAAGCGGATCGCAAGCGAATCGCAGGCGGATCGCAGGCGGATTGCAGGCGAATCGCAAGCGGATCGCAGGCGGATCGCAAGCGGATCGCAGGCGAATCGCAGTCGGATCACAGTCGGATAACAGGCGAATCGCAAGCGGATCGCAGTCGGATCGCAGGCGGATCGCAAGCGAATCGCAGGCGGATTGCAGGCGAATCGCAAGCGGATCGCAGTCGGATCACAGGCGGATCGCAGGCGAATCGCAGGCGGATCGCAGGCGGATCGCAAGCGGATCGCAAGCGGATCGCAGGCGAATCGCAAGCGGATCGCAAGCGGATCGCAGGCGAATCACAGGCGGATCGCAAGCGGATCGCAGACGGATCGCAAGCGAACACAACTTATGTGATATTTTTAAAATATTTGAATATAATAATTGAAGTATTATTAAATAACTAAGGTTTTTGCATATGAACTTTTTTTCAAAAATTTTTTAAATAATAATGCGAATAAATCGTGGGAGAATCGCAGGCGGATCGCAAGCGAATCGCAGGCGGATCGCAGGCGGATCGCAGGCGAATCGCAAGCGAATCGCAGGCGGATCGCAAGCGGATCGCAGGCGAATCGCAGGCGGATCGCAGGCGGATCGCAGTCGGATCACAGGCGGATCGCAGGCGAATCGCAAGCGGATCGCAGGCGAATCGCAAGCGGATCGCAGGCGGATCACAGGCGGATCGCAGGCGAATCGCAGGCGGATCGCAGGCGGATCGCAAGCGGATCGCAAGCGGATCGCAGGCGAATCGCAGGCGGATCGCAGGCGGATCGCAGGCGAATCGCAGGCGGATCGCAGGCGGATCGCATGCGAATCGCAGGGCGAGAAAATGTCTGAAAACACAACTTATGTTATATTTTTTAAATATTTGAATATAATAATTGAAGTATTATTAAATAACTAAGGTTTGAACTTTTTTTCAAAAATCGCAACCGAATCGCATGCGAATCGCAACCGAATCGCAGGCGAATCGCATGCGAATCGCAACCGAACCGCATGCGAATCGCAACCGAACCGCATGCGAATCGCAACCGAATCGCAACCGAATCGCATGCGAATCGCAACCGAATCGCATGCGAATCGCAACCGAATCGCAGGCGAATCGCATGCGAATCGCAACCGAATCGCAGGCGAATCGCATGCGAACCGCAACCGAACCGCAGGCGAACCGCAGGCGAATCGCAACCGAATCGCAGGCGAACCGCATGCGAATCGCAACATAACCGCATGCGAATCGCAACCGAATCGCAACCGAATCGCATGCGAATCGCAACCGAATCGCAGGCGAATCGCAACCGAATCGCAGGCGAATCGCAAGCGGATCGCAGTCGGATCACAGGCGGATCGCAGGCGAATCGCAGGCGGATCGCAGGCGGATCGCAAGCGGATCGCAAGCGGATCGCAGGCGAATCGCAGTCGGATCACAGGCGGATCGCAAGCGGATCGCAGGCGAATCGCAGGCGGATCGCAGGCGAATCGCAGGCGGATCGCTAGCGAATCGCAAGCAAATCGCAGGCGGATCGCAGGCGGATCGCAAGCGGATCGCAGGCGGATCTCAGGCGAATCGCAAGCGGATCGCAAGCGAATCGCAAGCGGATCGCAGGCAAATCGCAAGCGGATCTCAGGCGAATCGCAAGCGGATCGCAAGCGAATCGCAAGCGGATCGCAAGCGAATCGCAAGCGGATCGCAAGCGAATCGCAGGCGGATCGCAGGCGGATCGCAGGCGGATCGCAGGCGGATTGCAGGCGAATCGCAAGCGGATCGCAGGCGGATCGCAAGCGGATCGCAGGCGAATCGCAGTCGGATCACAGTCGGATAACAGGCGAATCGCAAGCGGATCGCAGTCGGATCACAGGCGAATCGCAGGCGGATCGCAAGCGAATCGCAGGCGGATCGCAAGCGGATCGCAAGCGGATCGCAGGCAAATCGCAAGCGAATCGCAGGCGGATCGCAAGCGGATCGAAGGCGGATCGCAGTCGGATTGCAGGCGAATCGCAAGCGGATCGCAGTCGGATCACAGGCGGATCGCAGGCGAATCGCAGGCGGATCGCAGGCGGATCGCAAGCGGATCGCAAGCGGATCGCAGGCGAATCGCAGTCGGATCACAGGCGGATCGCAAGCGGATCGCAGACGGATCGTAAGCGGATCGCAAACGGATCGCAGGCGAATCGCAGGCGGATCGCAGGCGGATCTCAGGCGAATCGCAGGCGGATCGCAGGCGGATCTCAGGCGAATCGCAAGCGGATCGCAAGCGAATCGCAGGCGAATCGCAGGCGGATCGCAGGCGAACACAACTTATGTGATATTTTTAAAATATTTGAATATAATAATTGAAGTATTATTAAATAACTAAGGTTTTTGCATATGATCTTTGTTATGTTATATTTTTAAAATATTTGAATATTATAATTGAAGTATTATTAAATAACTAATAATCGCGAGCGAATCGCGCGAATAAATCGCAGGCGAATCGCGAGCGAATCCAAGTGCGTATATGATATTCTTTTGACCAAGTAAAATGTCCCTTATTTTAAGTTGCTTGAAGAAAATGTTTGAAAACACAACTTATGTTATGTTTTTAACATATTTTGAATATTTCAAACATTTTTTAAATAATAAATAAAAAAACGAATAAATCGCGAGCGAATAATCGCGCGCGAATAAATCGCGGGGCGAGAAAATGTTTGAAAACACAACTTATGTTATATTTTAAAAATATTTGAATATAATAATTGAAGTATTATTAAATAACTAAGGTTTTTGCATATGAACTTTTTTTCAAAAATTTTTTAAATAATAATGCGAATAAATCGTGGGAGAATCGCAGGCGGATCGCAAGCGGATCGCAAACGGATCGCAGGCGAATCGCAGGCGGATCGCAGGCGGATCGCAGGCGAATCGCAGGCGGATCTCAGGCGAATCGCAGGCGGATCGCAGGCGGATCTCAGGCGAATCGCAAGCGGATCGCAAGCGAATCGCAGGCGAATCGCAGGCGGATCGCAGGCGAACACAACTTATGTGATATTTTTAAAATATTTGAATATAATAATTGAAGTATTATTAAATAACTAAGGTTTTTGCATATGATCTTTGTTATGTTATATTTTTAAAATATTTGAATATTATAATTGAAGTATTATTAAATAACTAATAATCGCGAGCGAATCGCGCGAATAAATCGCAGGCGAATCGCGAGCGAATCCAAGTGCGTATATGATATTCTTTTGACCAAGTAAAATGTCCCTTATTTTAAGTTGCTTGAAGAAAATGTTTGAAAACACAACTTATGTTATGTTTTTAACATATTTTGAATATTTCAAAAAAAATTTAAATAATAAATAAAAAAACGAATAAATCGCGAGCGAATAATCGCGCGCGAATAAATCGCGGGGCGAGAAAATGTTTGAAAACACAACTTATGTTATATTTTAAAAATATTTGAATATAATAATTGAAGTATTATTAAATAACTAAGGTTTTTGCATATGAACTTTTTTTCAAAAATTTTTTAAATAATAATGCGAATAAATCGTGGGAGAATCGCAGGCGGATCGCAAGCGAATCGCAGGCGGATCGCAGGCGAATCGCAAGCGGATCGCAGGCGAATCGCAAGCGGATCGCAGGCGGATCGCAGGCGAATCGCAGGCGAATCGCAGGCGGATCGCAGGCGAATCGCAGGCGGATCGCATGCGAATCGCAACCGACTCGCAGGCGAATCGCAACCGAATCGCAGGCGAATCGCATGCGAATCGCAACCGAACCGCATGCGAATCGCAACCGAACCGCATGCGAATCGCAACCGAACCGCATGCGAATCGCAACCGAATCGCAACCGAATCACATGCGAATCGCAACCGAATCGCATGCGAATCGCAACCGAATCGCAACCGAACCGCAGGCGAATCGCATGCGAATCGCAGGCGAATCGCAGGCGAATCGCAGGCGAATCGCAACCGAATCGCAACCGAATCGCAACCGAATCGCAACCGAATCGCAACCGAATCGCAACCGAATCGCAACCGAATCGCAACCGAATCGCATGCGAATCGCAACCGAATCGCAGGGCGAGAAAATGTCTGAAAACACAACTTATGTTATATTTTTTAAATATTTGAATATAATAATTGAAGTATTATTAAATAACTAAGGTTTGAACTTTTTTTCAAAAATCGCAACCGAATCGCAAGCGAATCGCATGCGAATCGCAACCGAATCACATGCGAATCGCATGCGAATCGCAACCGAACCGCAACCGAATCGCAGGGCGAGAAAATGTCTGAAACACAACTTATGTTATATTTTTTAAATATTTGAATATAATAATTGAGGTATTATTAAATAACTAAGGTTTGAACTTTTTTTCAAAAATCGCAACCGAATCGCAACCGAATCGCAGGCGAATCGCAGGCGAATCGCATGCGAATCGCAACCGAATCGCATGCGAATCGCAACCGAATCGCAGGCGAATCGCAACCGAATCGCAGGCGAATCGCAGGCGAATCGCAACCGATTCGCAGGCGAATCGCAACCGAATCGCAGGCGAATCGCAACCGAATTGCAGGCGAATCGCAACCGAATCGCAACCGAATCGCAACCGAATCGCATGCGAATCGCAACCGAATCGCATGCGAATCGCAACCGAATCGCATGCGAATCGCAACCGAATCGCAGGCGAATCGCAGGGCGAGAGAATGTCTGAAACACAACTTATGTTATATTTTTTAAATATTTGAATATAATAATTGAGGTATTATTAAATAACTAAGGTTTGAACTTTTTTTCAAAAATCGCAACCGAATCGCAGGCGAATCGCATGCGAATCGCAACCGAATCGCAACCGAATCGCAGGCGAATCACAACCGAATCGCATGCGAATCGCAACCGAATCGCAGGCGAATCGCATGCGAATCGCAACCGAATCGCAACCGAACCGCAGGCGAATCGCAAGCGAATCGCAAGCGAATCGCAGGCGAATCGCAACCGAATCGCATGCGAATCGCAACCGAACCGCAACCGAATCGCAACCGAATCGCAAGCGAATCGCATGCGAATCGCAACCGAATCACATGCGAATCGCAACCGAATCGCAACCGAATCGCATGCGAATCGCAACCGAATCGCAACCGAATCGCAAGCGAATCGCATGCGAATCGCAACCGAATCACATGCGAATCGCATGCGAATCGCGGGCGAATCGCAGGCGAATCGCAGGCGGATCGCAGGCGGATCGCAGGCGGATCTCAGGCGAATCGCAGGCGGATCGCAGGCGGATCTCAGGCGAATCGCAAGCGGATCGAAAGCGGATCGCAAGCGGATCGCAAGCGAATCGCAAGCGGATCGCAAGCGAATCGCAAGCGGATCGCAAGCGAATCGCAGGCGGATCGCAGCCGGATCGCAAGCGAATCGCAGCCGGATCGCAAGCGAATCGCAGGCGGATCGCAAGCGAACCGCAACCGAATCGCATGCGAATCGCAACCGAATCGCAACCGAATCGCATGCGAATCGCAACCGAATCGCAACCGTATCGCATGCGAATCGCAACCGAATCGCAGGCGAATCGCAACCGAACCGCAGGCGAATCGCAAGCGAATCGCAACCGAATCGCAACCGAATCGCAGGCGAATCGCATGCGAATCGCAACCGAACCGCATGCGAATCGCAACCGAATCGCATGCGAATCGCAACCGAATCGCAACCGAATCGCAGGCGAATCGCATGCGAATCGCAACCGAACCGCATGCGGTTCGCCTGCGATTCGGTTGCGATTCGGTTGCGATTCGCCTGCGATTCGGTTGCGATACGGTTGCGATTCGGTTGCGATTCGAATCGCGCGAATAAATCGCAGGCGAATCGCGAGAATAAATCGCAGGCGAATCGCGAGCAAATCCAAGTGCGTATATGATATTCTTTTGACCAAGTAAAATGTCCCTTATTTTAAGTTGCTTGAAGAAAATGTTTGAAAACACAACTTATGTTATGTTTTTAACATATTTTGAATATTTCAAAAAATTTTTAAATAATAAATAAAAAAACGAATAAATCGCGAGCGAATAATCGCGCGCGAATAAATCGCGGGGCGAGAAAATGTTTGAAAACACAACTTATGTTATATTTTTAAAATATATGAATATAATAATTGAAGTATTATTAAATAACTAAGGTTTTTGCACATGAACTTTTTTTCAAAAATTATTTAAATAATAATGCGAATAAATCGTGGGAGAATCGCGGGCGAATCGCAGGCGGATCGCAGGCGGATCGCAGGCGAATCGCAAGCGGATCGCAGTCGGATCACAGGCGGATCGCAGGCGAATCGCAAGCGGATCGCAAGCGGATCGCAAGCGAATCGCAGGCGGATCGCAAGCGAATCGCAAGCGAATCGCAGGCGGATCGCAGGCGGATCGCAAGCGAATCGCAGGCGGATCGCGGGCGAATCGCAGACGAATCGCGATTCGCCTGCGAAAATGTTTGAAAACACAACTTATGTTATATTTTTAAAATATTTGAATATAATAATTGAAGTATTTATTAAATAACTAAGGTTTTTGCATATGAACTTTGTTATGTTATATTTTTAAAATATTTGAATATTATAATTGAAGTATTATTAAATAACTAATAATCGCGAGCGAATCCAAGTGCGTATATGATATTCTTTTGACCAAGAAAAATGTCCCTTATTTTAAGTTGCTTTGAAAACACAACTTTTGTTATATTTTTAACATATTTTGAATATTTCAAACATTTTTTAAATAATAAATAAAAAAAACGAATAAATCGCGAGCGAATAATCGCGCGCGAATAAATCGCGGGGCGAGAAAATGTTTGAAAACACAACTTATGTTATATTTTTAAAATATTTGAATTTTGAAATTTGACAAAAATTTGAGACTTTGAAAATTGGGCAAACGATGAATTTGTATGGGCCATAGGCTGAAATCAAAAAAGTATGAACATTTTTAGAATTCGGCAAAATTTTGAAATTTTAAAGGGTGGGCAAACGAAAATAGCGAATGGGCAGTCTGAAAAAGTCAAAAAAATTTGAAAAATTTTGAAATTTGGCAAAAATTTGAGACTTTGAAAATTGGGCAAACGATGAATTTGTATGGGCCATAGGCTGAATCAAAAAAGTATGAAAATTTTTGGAATTCGGCAAAATTTTGAAATTCTAAAGGGTGGGCAAACGAAAAATAGCGAATGGCAGTCTGAAAAAGTCAAAAAAAATTTTAAAATTTTGAAATTTGGCAAAAATTTGAGACTTTGAAAATTGGGCAAACGATGAATTTGTATGGGCCATAGGCTGAAATCAAAAAAGTATGAAAATTTTTGGAATTCGAAAAAATTTTGAAATTCTAAAGGGTGGGCAAACGAAAATAGCGAATGGGCAGTCTGAAAAAGTCAAAAAAAATTTGAAAAAATTTTGAAATTTGGCAAAAATTTGAGACTTTGAAAATTGGGCAAACGATGAATTTGTATGGGCCATAGGGCTGAAATCAAAAAAGTATGAAAATTTTTTGGAATTCGGCAAAAATTTTTAAATTCTAAAGGGTGGGCAAACGAAAATAGCGAATGGGCAGTCTGAAAAAGTCAAAAAAATTTGAAAAATTTTGAAATTTGGCAAAAATTTGAGACTTTGAAAATTGGGCAAACGATGAATTTGTATGGGCCATAGGCTGAAATCAAAAAAGAATGAAAATTTTTGGAATTCGGCAAAAATTTTGAAATTCTAAAGGGTGGGCAAACGAAAATAGCGAATGGGCAGTCTGAAAAAGTCAAAAAAATTTGAAAAATTTTGAAATTTGCAAAAATTTGAGACTTTAAATATTGGGCAAACGATGAATTTGTATGGGCCATAGGCTGAAATCAAAAAAGTATGAAAATTTTTGGAATTCGGCAAAATTTTGAAATTATAAAGGGTGGGCAAACGAAAATAGCGAATGGGCAGTCTGAAAAAGTTAAAAAAATTTGAAAAATTTTGAAATTTGGCAAAAATTTGAGACTTTAAAAATTGGGCAAACGATGAATTTGTATGGGCCATAGGCTGAAATCAAAAAAGTATGAAAATTTTTGGAATTCGGCAAAAATTTTGAAATTCTAAAGGGTGGGCAAACGAAAATAGCGAAATGGGCAGTCTGAAAAAGTCAAAAAAAATTTGAAAATTTTGAAATTTGGCAAAATTTTGAGACTTTGAAAATTGGGCAAACGATGAATTTGTATGGGCAATCAAAAAAGTTGAAAACCTTCAAATTTTTCAAAATTTTGAAATTCTGAGATATGGGCAGACTTGAAAACACTTAAGGCGACCGTTGTAGAGCTTTAGTTTTCATAATTTCGAGGTGTGGGCTATCGAGTTTGAGTCATTCATGCCGAAAAAATGTCAAAATTTTTCAAAATTCAAAATTTCGAAAACGAAAAATTTTTTCGAAAAACTAAAAGATGGGCAAACATGGGCAAACGATTTTAAAAGCGATTTCCTCAAAAAAATTTTGAAAAAAAATTTTTGAATTTTCGAAAAAAAATTTTTTCATAATTTCGAAACTAAGGGTGGGCAAAAAAAATTTTTTCCTGGGCAAACATGGGCAAACGATTTAAAGCAATGGGCACCAATTTTTTTTTTGAATATCTCAAATCACAGCACCCAGCTTCTCTGAGCTAATTTTGTTTCATATTTTTGCCACGCCCATTTCCGCCCCGCAAATCAAAACAAATTGAATAAAAAGCGTAATTTTATAGCTACAGGTGCTAATTTCGGTATATACAATAATTAGTTAGTTAGTAGTTATGATTCCTGAAAACGTGATTGCGATCAGGGTAAAATTGTCGAAGTTATTAAAGAAATACTTTTGTATGGGCAATAACGCCTACTTACTAGGGGTCTAATTTGCTTTGGCCGACAATCTGGATATTGTGCCGTCTATGGTATATAATTTGAATGCGGTACTATATCAATATACCAAATATATAATTTGGTATATTTGTAGTATTTTGCAGTATATTTATATTTTATGTATATTTTGAGAAAATGCCGCAAAATATATTTCTTTTATTCAAAATAGGTAGCGGGTATCTCACAGTCGAGTACACTCGACTGTAGCTTTCTTACCTGTTTTAATTTGGTTGTTTACTATTTATTTGTTATTTCTCTATTTTGTAATTTAATTATGCAGTTTTTAGACTGCAATGAAAATGGTCCGCGATTGTTTTACTAACTTAGCTAATCATGAAAACTTCGATGGATTACAGAATTTTGTAACCTAAATATAGAATTTTTGGTCCTATTTTGAAAATTTGGCATTTGTTAGACTAATGTTCTTAGTATTAAGAATTTGTTCTTAAAGTAGGTTTATTTCAAGAACAAAATTTTTAAGACGAATGTTTTTAATTTTAGAACTTGGTTTTTTTTTAAGAGTAGAGGTAATATTAAGATTATAAGAACTATTCAAAATTAAAAATAAACATTAAATAAAACAATAAAAAATTTAATACGTTCAGTTACCTTTTAGTATTAATCTAAAAAATGAATATTAAATTTTAATTTAATTTAATCAGGTCTTTTAACATTTAACACTTTACTTAAAAAACCTTCTTTAAATGCATATAACATGTACCTCTATTTTTTTACCTTTAGGTATTAAGCAAAAATTTACATTTAATTTTAATATAATTTCAGTAAAACTTTTGCATTTTTCATTTTATTTACAAATTTACTCTCAATACCTAGTTTTGTTATTTTTCAGCTAAGGAAATTTATATTTGATTTTATTGAAATTAATTGAAAGTTAAATTGACATTTAACACTTTTAATTTCTACAATTCTTGATAATTGTATTAATATTAAACATATTCTACAAAACATATGACTTTCTCCAACAGTTAGTGTTGAGAAATCACTTATTTTCTGCTTAGAAATCTGATCAGATTTGATCTGTTTGTGTGACTGTCTGTCTGACTGACTGCTAAGACATAAAACACGGTAATTTATGGCACATTTCCAAACTCAATGCCGAGTCCGTGGTCGTCGTCTGTTGCGCTCATAAAAACCAAAGTCCCGCTTCTGAAAGGGGCGAAAGAAAAGAAGAAGAAGATGGGTCAAAATGGGCCAACGAGGCAAATGGCAATAAAGTGCCAACCGAAATCAATAATGCGCGCGCCTCACTCAAATGTGGCAATAAACTTGCAAAATTTGTACTAAAAAAAAAAAACAAAACAAAACAAAGGAAGAACAAAACAAGAGGCGATGGCGATAAAGAAAACTAAATAAGAAGCGACCTGAAATCAGTCGAGAACTCGCAACTGAAATCAAGTCAAATTGATTTCGGCTTATTAACAGTGTGGCCAGAGTATGCTGAGGTGGAGGCTGAGTAGTCCACTAAACGGAAAAGTTTTCGCTCATTATAAGAGTCCAGCTGACAAGTGGAAAGTGAAGCAGCTGCCTCTGCCTTTGGTTCTGCCTTTGCCCTGGTCAAATAAAACTTGCTGATTAGATTTTTTTTTGGTTTCTTTCTTGTTTTATAATCAAATTTCATTTGCATAAATTTACAAATATTCAAATATGAGCGAAAAGTTTGCGTTGCCTTTGAGTTTCAGCTGAGTTGAGTTGAGTTCAGTTGATGTCACCCAGAATGAGCACCTCAAGAAAGCAACCGCATTCATTGCGACAGCACATCTGCTTCAGTTGCTGCTCGCTGAGCGCTAGATAGTCGTGATCGACGCCCAGCAGATACTTATTAATGTGCAACCGTGTGGCAAAGTTGCGCACTTGCCGCATCACACGCAGTCCGCACTTGAATTCTCGATTGAGGAATCCGAGTTGACACAAAATGGGACGACTTGTGGCAGGTGCCACCAGCCAAATCACATACAGATTGCCCCCGATCTCGTTCTCGTCCTCTTTCTCATCATCTTTCTCGAAAAGTGCGCGCCACGTTGTCTTGCAGATCATCACGAGGATGGGCAAGTGATGGCTCAGCATTCGATGTGTTTGGGGCAGATTGGATTGAGGGGTCAGCATCAGATCATCGCACGCCCAGTTGAGCACACAGAGACACTGATCCTGATCCTCCAGCAACTGTTCGTAGACCAGGGGCAACAAGGTCCGCTCCCCGCTCCTCACTCTGCGCAGCTTCAGCCCAAAGCGGACGCCCGGAGTCTCCAGCATGTGTTCGCTCAGCAGGTGGCGCAACAAATCGCTCGGGTGCAACCGCTTCTGACAGTCGCCCAGGGGACAAACAGCTTCACCTTCAACATCCTGCATATCCATATATAGCTTTTTCTGTTATCGATTTATTTGTGTGTTATGTTGAATTCGAATTTATATCTGTTTATTTGATTTCAAAATGTGATTTGATTATGCACAGTTGCCTCATATATGTATAATAAATACATTTATTTTATTATAACACTCAAACGTAAGGGACTACTGAACACCAAAGAAATAGAATTATCGAAAAGAATGAGATGAGGTTAGAAAATCGAATACGATATTATGATACTACGTGATTAAAATGATTTATTTGGCAAAAAATATGCAAAAGATTTCAATATAGTTTTCTAGTTCATTTAAACTCAAGTGTATTATAAAACAAGTAAGAAAGCTACAGTCGAATGTACTTGACTGTGAGATACCCGCTACCCATTTTGAATAAAAGAAATATATTTTGCGGTATTTTCTCAAAATATACCGAATATACTGCAAAAATACTAAAAAAAATATACCAAATGGTATATTTGGTATATGGACATAGTACCGCATTCAAATTATATACCATAGACGGCACAATATACCAGATTGTCGGCCAAAGCAACTAAGACCCTTAGTAAGTAGGCGTTTTTGCCCATACAAAAGTATTTCTTTAATAACTTTGACAATTTTTATCTGATCGCAACAAAATTTTCAGGAATCATAACTACTACAGTAATTATTGTATATACCAAAATTCGCAGCTCTAGCTTTAAAATTACACTTGTTATTCGATTTTTTTTGATTTGCGGGGGCGGAAGTGGGCGTGGCAAAAATTTGAAACAAACTTGATCTGCGTGCAAACATAACAAATGCTGTCGAAAAAAAATTATAGCTCTATCTCTTATAGTCTCTGAGATCTAGGTGTTCATACGGACAGACGGACGGACGGACATGGCTATATCGTCTCGGCTGTTGACGCTGATCAAGAATATATATACTTTATAGGGTCGGAGATGCCTCCTTCTACCTGCTACATACATTTCCTGCCGGCACAAAGTTATAATACCCTTCTACCCTATGGGTAGCGGGTATAAAAAGAGGAGCTTAGAAAATCGATAATGAAGCACCAATTGTGTAAATTAAATGATTTCTTTTGGCAAAATAAATGCAAAAGATGTAAATACTTTTTTTTAGTTTGCTTTAACGCAAGTGCACTTGAAGTACAGTTGCTTCATTTATTATACGTTATTATGTCTGCAACACTTAATCGGTACGCAATACTCAAAAATTAAGAAGTTAAAATAGCGATAAGAAAGAGAAGAGGTTAGAAAATCAATTATGAACCAATTGACGATGGAGGGACGTTGTGAAATAGGAACGCAAATACTAATTGTAAATGATTGTGAAATAATAAAATAAAATAATTTAAAAAGAGAGTTTTTATTGTTACTTTAGCAATCCTATCACTACGTTTAAATTACAGCATTACGTCAACATATTCATTCATTTTGAAATCAAATTTAATTTAAAGTGTTATTAATATTTTCGAATATTAATTTTATTGAAAATATCAGTGCAGTGCACGCGCATTAACATTTACATCAGCAATGCATGAATTATGTAAATTACGTATTTTATTTACTACAATCAAAAAGATTCCTGATGATAAGCCAAGTTATTATAATGATTTTAATTTTATTAAATTTAAGTTAAGGTTATGAAAAATACAAATATCAAGCGACATACAATAATAAATACATTAATTTCGGAGGACTTCGATCATATAAAAATTATAGAAGTTAGTAAGGAAATAATTTTCAATAACAAAAAAGTAAGAAAGCAAAACAGCGGTATATCAAATTTATATACCGCAAAAATATTTAAAAAAATATGTTGAAATCTATATTGTGTATATATATTCAAAATATACCATTGAGTGCAATATATATAAGATTTTCTGTCAAAGGCTTTTTTGCCAACACAAAAGTATTTCATGGATAACTTCTACAACTTTATTATTGCCGGCACCAAAGAGACTTGAGGTTATTTGGTATATTAATTCGGTATTTGTATTTTCGATATATTAATTCGGTATTTTTTTTTAGAATAATATCACATTTGTATTTTGTTTTTGCATATATATTTTACTATATATATTTGGTATATTAATTGGGGATATATTTTGAGAATAATACCGCATTGTTTTGCTCTTATTTAAAGTGGAGAGCGGGTATCTCACAGTTGAGCCTCTCGACTGTTGCATCCTTATTTGTTATTTGATTGCATTTGTTGTTCATCGATTATAATTCAGCAGCAAAAAAAAAAGACTGAGAGCTCAGCTCTGATATATTAAATATTAAAGATTTAATCAATCAACCTTTGGACTTTCTTTGGAAATACAGAATTTTATTCACTGTCTTCACCGCTCTTAATCTCAGCTAATGCGGTACATTCGTTTCATTCGTACTTCTCCCTTTCCCCCTTTATCTATCTACCTCTTTTTTGAAGCATTTCTTGTCTGTGGTGGAAATTTGATCTGTGCACTGACCATTAATTGATGAATGAATCTGAGGTAAAACAACTAGCAAACGTTGTGGCCTCTGCTGTGCTATGTTGTGCTGCTGCTTAGAACTGCTGCTGAGGGAACGCTCTCGTAATTGCAATGCAACGTTGGGCATACATCATTACGGTCAGCACTTGAGCACTAAGAACCTTGAAATGCTTGCTGAGCATAGACAGACAGACAGACAGACAGACACAGAGCAACTGGAGCAGAGTAAGCGAGTAAACTGCAGGGATCTCTATGGGGAGAGAGCGGAGAGCAGAGGAGAGGAGAGATGGAGTCACAGGAGGAGGTCGCTCATTAAATGTGCAAATTGTGCGAGCTACCAAAAAGAATTTAAAAGACAACACGAGATGGAGCTCGAGCTAAAGCTGAAGCTGAAGCTGGAGGAGAGCAGGAAGGGACAGCACATTGCACATTGGGACAGCTTTCCGGGAGGTCAATTCTGCGGCTCCCCACTCACTCACTCTGTGCGTCTCTCATCCTAATAGACAGCAGCTTCGCGGGATGCGGGATGCGGGATTCGGATGCAGAAAACGGATGCGGACGCGGACGCGGACGCAGACGTGGATGCGGATGGGAGTGCGAATGCAAAAGTGAATGTGACGTTTAAAGCGGCGCAATACATTCAACTTAATGCACATTTCGGCTCAGTGGATAGCTGAAGGGTTGGCTGCCTTGGTGGTGAGCAGAGGAGGATGGGTGGGTGACTGAATAGTTTGGGATGATTTTTGGTAGTGTGGTGGATAGCGGGTTGCTTTGGGTGCTTTTAGGTGGTGTCCTCGGTTACGTCACAGTCTGTTTGCGCAACTTTCTGCTGACTTTTTAGACTAAAAGTCAAATATTTCATTTGGAAATTCCAAGAGCTAGGGCGAGAATGAAATGTGAAAATTTGCAAATACTCCGCACACACACACACACACACACATTGAGTAGGGGAAGGGGTGTGGCACGCCTACTTTGCCACCCAAGCGATAGCAGCAAAACACATTTTTCTAGCTAAAACTAAGGGCCACACCCCCGCCCCCCTCTACTGCTGCTGCCCTTCAAACAACACCAGCCAGCGGCTGCTTAAAAACTATAAATTAAGTTTACAACTTTTCCGCAGAAACTTTTTCCGTAGCCGCTCACTGATGTCGCTGCTGTTGTTGTTATTGTTGTTGTTGTTGATGTTGCTCATTGTTGTTGCTCGTTTCATTATTGTATTATTTCAGTGTTTTATCACAGTGTGACAAAATGGCATTGTGCACAGGCAAAAGCACAATAAAAATGTGTGTCAAGCTGGCCAACAAGCGACCGTACAACTTTGACATCCATCATTGCTGCGCCCGACACTTGTTGACCTCAAACGGGGGACAGACACGATTGCAACCCCCCAACTTCCCGTTACTCCACGTGCCTCGCAGTCAGCAGCAGCAGCAGCAGCAACAACAACTGACAGCTAATCAAAATGTCGCACAAAGTTCATTAACAACATTTTCCAGTCAATTGTCTTGTCAAGGTGGCCAGCATATTTCTGCAGCAAGACAGACAGACGGACGGACAGACAGACAGACAGACAGACGGACAGAGACAGAGAGGCTCTGTTTGCGCTTTGCATAGACACAGAACTGGATGCTTGGTTGTGCTCGGTCCTTGTCGAGAGGTCGTTTAGGTCGTGGAAGCACTTTGTTAACAACTTGGCATAAAGTTGTTTGTCTTTCACCTCAGCGTGTCGATGACACGACTACGACTCATAGCATAGCATCTTGAGCAAGTGCCCTCAAGAGGTACAACAACAACAGTCGAAAGTCGACAGTCCACAGTCCACAGAAGACAGACAAATTGGGAATGGGAGCTCATTTTATTGCCAGGCAAATCAACAAAACTTAACGAACTGTTCCCACATTGCTGATACTTAAATAGCACTGCCACTGGCCCACACAGATCTTAACTTTGGTTAGCCAATGAACTTGAAATTGTCAACAGAAGGCAATGCAAACAGCACAGACCAACACGCTTACCCCCCCACCCAAAACAAAATGTTTACAAAATTACAAAGATGCTTTCTATCTGCGTCCAACCTGCAAATAATAAGAACACCTATAAAAAATATACATATTTTTATACCCGCTACCCGTAGGGTTGAAGGGTATTGTAACTTTGTGCCCGCAGATAAAGTATGTAACAGGCAAAAGGAGACATCGCCGTCTTCTTGAAATATATACATATATATTCTTGATCAGCGTCAAAAGATATGAAGAATATATTCGCTTGGTTTATATTAAGAATTTGACTTTGGTTGACAATTTGCACTCTGTGGTATATTTTGAATGGAATAGTATATCGATGTACCAACAATACATTTTTAGTATACTTTTGGTATATTCATAATACTGTGGTTTAACAATGTGGTATATTCTGAAATCCGTAGTATATTTTGAATAAAATAGCGTATCAATATACCAAATACACAAATATATAAAACACAAAAATTTCAGTATATTTTTGGTATGTTAATTTGTTATATTTTAAGATTAATACTGTGGTTGAAATTTTGGTATATTTTGTACCCTGTAGTACATTCTGAACGATATACCATTAATACAGATATATGAAAAACACCAATTTAAGTATATTTATGGTATCGCACTGTTTTGCTTTTATTAAATATCGGGTATTCCACAGTCGGACACTCCCGACTGTTGCTTTTCCGCTTGTGTTTTTTTTTTGGAAATGGAATTTCATTCAAATGCAATTCTTTATAATACCCGTATATTTAAGTACAACCTTCGGTTGCTGGGCAATGTCGAAGCATAAGTATTTTTAATAACAAGCAGCTTAATTAAATTACAGAAATAATTAATTAAAATTGTTCTTTTTCCTTCTATTTTTATTGAGTAATTAGTATTCAAATTCGTTCTCTGAATTCTGTTTGAATTCAACACTCAAATAGCTATTTAAGCTGAAGTGATTTGCAGATCATTTAAAGACAATTACAAACAATGTTTCATGTGGCATGCCATGAAATGTTGGTCTACTTTAATAGGAGTATGCTTTTTGATTAGAAAGTTCTCCGTTTCCCGACTCTGCTCATTCGAAACACAAATTGAGTTATTTGAATGCAGCGCATCTCTTAAATTGTTCGCACGACTCTCTCTAACTTGTCTTTAACCCAATTTTTCGAATGTTTGCCATTGTTTTTCTTGTTTCGCCTGTTGTTTTAACTATTTTCTGTTCGAGTTTAATTACTTGGCTTGAGCTCTTAGATTTCAGCAGGCAAATAATCTCCAGTGGACGTTGTTTCAGTGAATATTTCGGTGCCCCATTCGACCAACGAAACTCGAGTGAAATTCAAGCGATAGTATCGTTATAGATAAGATTGTCTATGATCTTAAAGAATAACTTATAGTGAGAACAGAGGAATAGTTTAAATAATTTTGAAAGTAGATAATATTTATTTATATTTTAGATTATTATGTTTTTATTTTATTGTTTTTTATTTTATTTCATTTCATTGTATTTTATGTTACACCATTTCATCGTCTTTCATTTCATACAATTTTATTTAATTTCATATTGTTCGTTTTTATTTTATTTCATCATTTTATTCCATTTCATCCCATTTTGTCTCATGTTTTTTTATGTTATTTCATTTTATTTTTATTTTATTGTTTTTTATTTTATTTCATTTCTTTTTATTCGTTTTCACTCCATACTATTCCATTCTATTACATTCCATTTCATTGCATTCCATATTATTCCATTCCATACTGTTCCATTCCATTTCATTTCATTTGATTTTTATTTTATTTCATTTCGTTTTATTCTCTTTTATTCCATACTATTCCATTCTATTACATTCCATTTCATTGCATTCCATATTATTCCATTCCATACTATTCCATTCTATTACATTCCATTTCATTTCATTCTATATTATTCCATTTCATACTGTTCCATTCCATTTCATTTCATTTGATTTTTATTTTATTTAATTTCGTTTTATACTTTTTAATTCCATACTATTCCATTCTATTACATTCCATTTCATTGCATTCCATATTATTCCACTCCATTTCATTTCATTTAATTTTTACTTTATTTCATTTCGTTTTATACTTTTTCATTCCATACTATTCCATTCTATTACATTCCATTTCATTGCATTCCATATTATTCCATTCCATACTATTCCATTCTACTACATTCCATTTCATTGCATTCCATACTATTCCATTCCATTTCATTTCATTTGATTTTTATTTTATTTAATTTCGTTTTATACATACTATTCCATTCTATTACATTTCATTTCATTGCATTCCATATTATTCCATTCCATACTGTTCCATTCCATTTCATTTCATTTGATTTTTATTTTATTTAATTTCGTTTATTCTTTTTTATTGCTTATTATTTCATTCTATTACATTCCATTTCATTTTATTCCATATTATTCCATTCCATTTCATTTCATTGTATTTTATGTTACACCATTTCATTTTCTTTCACCTCATACAATTTCATTTAATTTTATTTTGTTCTCTTTTATTTTATTTAACATTATTTATTTTTAATATTTGGCTTTAAATCATTTTCTAGTATAGCAATATTCCAATATTAAAGATACACTTAAAAGAATCGTTGACATCGCTGGAATAAACTATCGCTTATTGTATTGCAAGTACGTAATTGGTTCGCGGGGCGTCAAGAGTTGAGTTAAGGTGACTCTGCTCTATTCAATATTTATATGCACGTCGTTAACTGCATAGATTATTTGCATATCAAATGGGTAGAATGTGAATGAGTGTGCGTGTATGTGTATGTGTGTGCGTGTGCGTGTTTTATGTAAAATTTGAGTAAGGGCACTCAGCCCTGCAGACTGCAAGCACGCATAGTCGACTGTCTCTGTCTCTGTCTCTGTGGCTATGGCTATGGCTATGGTTATGGCTGTGCCTGTGTCTGGCTTCCTGGCACGCACAAAAGCGCAAGACACGCAAACGGGTCAAGGATATTATGCATATGAATAAACGAAACGAAACGTAACGCAAAACAGAGCAGAGCAGAGCAGAGCAGGGCTGAGAGCTGTGGATAGTAACCACAACAAGACCAAAAGCAAAACCAAGTCAAACGCAGTCAAACGAAACAAAACAAGGCGAGGCAAAGGCGAAAGCAAAGAAGTTCGCTAAAAACGCAGCCAAACGTACGTTAACTTCAAAGCTGCCGATGTCGATGCTGATGTTGATGCTGATGCTGCTATTGTCGCTGTTAGTCCGCCATTGTTGTGCGAGTGTGTGTGTGTGTGTGTGTGTGTGTGTGAGTGCTTAAGTGTGTGTGTGAGTGTGGCACACGTAAAAGTCGCACAAATGAACGCGTAATTGTTTGCACATGAATACATTGCGTAAATATTTGCCAACACACACTCACACTCACATTCACATTCAGACAACACTCATCGCCAGCTGCCCCAACTGTTGCCCCCCTCCTTCTTCTACTCTGGTGTTGCATGCAACGCGCGTTCATTTGCATGCCGCAGTCTGGAATGAGCAGACTGCGGAGCACATTGCCAAGTCAAAGGCGTTTTAATCTGCTTACCTTGGCGACATCTCTCTCTCTCTCTCTCTCTCTCTCTCCCCCTCTCTCTCTCTCTATATATCTCTCTCGCTATCTATTTTTGCAGCATCTATGTTTTTTTCTTGTTTTCTGTTTTGCACCATCTTCAACTGAAGCGAAATTTGCATTTGCATGATGACGGCTCCGTCTGAGCTGAGCTGAAGCTGAAGCTCGCCTCGAGTTTGACTCGCCGGAGATGCAGCAGCTTTGTTTTAATTACGTCCCCGACTTCACTTTGAGCACATAAACAAATTGAGAAATGGTTTATGGCATGCAAATTAATCAAATCTCGTTCTCAATTAAGTCTCCAACGACACCGGAAATTTCCAGTCTCTCAGCGAACTAAATATTTAGTTATGTTTTTCATCGCTGCTAATGAAATTTATTTAATGCGCTCCACACACACACATCGTTCTTTTGTTATCGCCTGTCAAAGATGTTAGCAAAACTTCCGTTTCCACTTGGCGGGGCATGCAACAAGCGATTGTTCGATTGCCAAAAAAAAAAAAGAAAACTTCTGCCACGAGTTGCCTCATTAAAAACTAAACCGTAATTATTGTTGCTGGCCAAAAGTAGGCAGTTGCCACAACAGCAGCCATTAATCATGAACTCTCGACTCAACTCGACTGAGTCACCTTTTTAGATTGCTTTCGTCGGTTGCACATCGTAATCGTAGTCGTAATTCGTAATAATAATAAACATGATATCAACTTCAACCTTCGATGACGCGACAAATTTTGGGGGCCCATTGCAATGTGTTCCTCTTTCGCATCGCGTATCAATTATGTTCCCCAACTCAAGGCGAATAACTGTGCCACAGATACACGAAACATGCAACCGAAGCTAAGAGTAAACTGTAAATCAACAGCTGGCAAAGAGCAGTTAACATGCTCCAAGGTCGTAACCAGAGAGAGAGACAGATTCGCTCTCTCTTCGTCCTTTGTATTCACCACACTTACTGTGTAGTGTGCCACGAATGGTGGCACGAACTCACCACGCTGCTAGTCGCTGGCGTTGTTGCAAGTAGCCGCCATTTAGTCTTGCGTTGAACTCTGTTGCTGTTTGTTGCGCCCCAGCGGTTGCCTCAACAGTTTTTGGCCCAAAACGCGGTACGTGAGTGTGCAAGCAAACAAACAAACAAAAAAGTGGAGAAACATAATCGTCGCGTCGCGTATTTCGAACGTCGAAAATCGTAACCCGATTTGTTTTTGTGGTATATTTTTTTGTCGTTCTGCCAACACAACAACAAACAACTTACAACACAAAAATATTCATAATTATTGAAAATACCAAAAAGGAAAAAAGAAAATAATAAATTGTGCAAAGTTCTGTTTATCAAACAACAACAACAACAACAACAACAACAACAAAGAGAAAGTAAATGCCGGCACAACAGTGCGTATGATGAATATGCGTAATGTAACCACAACTGCAGCAACAACAACAACAACGAGAGCAAATATCGAAATAAATTTCAACATAAATCGATGTAGCCAAGTGTGAAAATTTATATTAACGCTTTACAGTTCCGCTGCAAACATAAAAACCGGAAATAGCCAACAATTGCAATCAGCTGCAGCTACGAAATAAACGGTTAGTAAATCACAATCACAAATTGCTCCAATGCAAACGTAATCGAACAAAAAAGTAAATTAAATTGGAAAATGCATTCGAAATTTGGAATTGAAAGTGCAGTTAAGACTCGTATTTTGATTTTAAATAAATTCGCTCATTCATGGGTCTCGTTACTCTTCTGCTCTCTAAATACAAATCAATTGTCTTCAGTTATATTGATATGAAATAAGCATGTTAATATGCTGGCAATTAACTCTTCTTATCTCTATGAATTACATTGACTTGAATTATGCACAGCTCTTATCTTGATATCTTAAAATAATGATTAAGTTTGTGTGCTACATTTATGGATCTCATTACAATTAGCTTTTTCGCTCTCCAGATAAAAATGAATTACTATGAAAATGCTACTAAATGTATTACATTTAAGTATTAAGTCAGTGAAGCCAGTAAATAAACAAGCATTACACATCATTTTGTAATAGAATCGAACGGAGTCGTAAAAGATGTAACGAGTGAAACCGACGAGAGGATCATGGATCTCTTGACAATTAACTCTTTTGTTCTCTAAATGTAAATGAATTACTTTCGAAAAATTGTACTATATAATAGATATCAGTATTTTATCAGTCCAGCCAAAAAATCAACAAACCGTCCAATGTAAGAAGTAAGAAGTAAAGAAGTAACTAGTGAAAACGACGAGAGGATCATGGATCTCGTTACAATTAACTCTTCTGCTCACCAAATATAAATGAATTACTTAGAAAATACTTCTAAATGTATTGCATTTAAGTATCTTATCAGTCCAGTAGAAACAAAGTGCACACACTCGCTGCCGTTAAAAAAGTAACGAGTAAAATCAAACGATAGCATTACATGTTATTAACGAATATTTCTGTTGTGCTCCTCTTTGTAATTAAATTCTATTGAATTGTGACTTTTGTCAAACATTTTCTACAAGTCATATTGTGCACAGACAGTTCAAAGACATATCACAAATGCATAAATAAATCAATTGGCTTAATTGATATTATGCTCAGTTCATATCTTCATATGAAATAAGTATTGAGTTTGTGTGCTGCATTTCTGCATCTCTTTACAATTATTTCTTTTGCTCTCTAAATATATATACAACATATTATTATATCAGTTCAGTAATAATTGAAACGAACTACACGCACTCGCTGTCGGAATAAAAGTAACGAGTTAAACCAAACGAGAAGATCACATGCAACGAACGAATGTTTCTCTTGCGCTCTACTTTGTAATTAAACTATCTGATTGTAACATTTCTTATATATTATCTATAACTCAAGGACAAATCACAAATGCATTTTAAATAAATAAATCAATTACCTTAGCTGATATTGTGCTCAGTTTATATCTTCAAGTGAAATAAGTATTAGTGTGATGCATTTATAGTTAATGAACTCTTCTACTCTCTAAAAAGTTTTCAGTTTGTGTGCTGCATTTATGGATTTCTTTACTCTCTGTTCTGTAAATATATTTTGTGAACAGTTCAAGGACAAATCTCAAAAATAATTCGACATTCATTTCCTGTGCTCAACAATGCATTTCATATTATGCATTTTTGATGAGCTGTTCAACTCAGATGGAATTGGGTCAACTAAAAAGTTGCTCGAATTCTGTCTTGTAATGCGGAAATAAATCCATGCTAATTTGTCCAGCGACATAGTCGACAGTTGACCTCAATCGGCAGCAGCTAATGCCAAAGTAAGTGCACTTAATCGGAAGCCGAAAGCCAAGTTTTGTATAGTTGTTGAGGAGGAGAGGAATTCAAAATTTGCCACGCTACTAAAAAGGCAATTCAACATGACAATTTATCAAAAATTCTCTGACTAAACTGAGACAGCTAGCATAGTGTTGCTGGCCAAGAGCACACACACACAGACATAGAGAAGCAGTTAATCAATCTTTTTGGGATTGCTAACCGATAAGCAGTTATAAATATGTGCGAGCATAAAGCAAAACCCAAGCAGAAAAAAAAAATAAGTGGCCCATCAACAGACAGTAAAGAACAACGAAGAAAAAAAAAAAAAGAAAGTGGTGTTCGCATTTGAAAGTGGCTTAAAGCATTCAGCCAAGAAACTGAAATGGAAAAGACAATGTGACAACAGCGAAACCGGAAAACACAAATAAAAATAGATACGAAAACGAAGCAGCGGCAGCAACAGGGGCGAAAAGGGACTTGAGATAAGCAGTGGATAAGAAAGTGGAGAGTGTAGAGAAGAGGGGGAAGGGGGGGGGGGGGGGAGAGAGAGAGAGAGAGGCGTTAAGCAGCAGTAGCACCAGAAGAAAGAAAGAAAAAAAGGATCTACATGATTTATAAGGTACATTAAATTGAATATTCAACATAATGTAGCATTTAAATGGGCCAAGCACTCACACACACACACACACTACAACTATCCTCTCTGACACACACCCACATGCATACACTTATGGATAAGGACATAAGGATATATGGGTATATGCGAAGGAACGAAAGAACGAACGAACGAAAGGCAGGCTAAATGCGATGCCACATCTCAAGGTCATTTCGACTCGAATGGAATTTTATGGCTCAGTGTTTGGCCACTCGCCTTGGCTTGCCTCGGTTTTTGGGGCTAATGTCTAAGTGACTTTTGGCCGCCGTTGAATCAAAATACTAGCCAAGCACCTAATGGCGTGCCTTGTTGCTTCCTTTTTACTACGTTCATTTTGTGCGCCCTTCTCTCTCTTTCTCTCTTTCTCTCTCTATCGTTGTATTAAAGTCTTCAACTTAGTCAGCGATTAAGTTTTGCCAAACAGTTTGGGGTTGGGGTAAAGCATGATGCAAGATGAGATGAGAAGAAATGAAATAAAATAAAAGCGCGCACAACTTTGAGCGTCAAAAAATTATTTAACTTCAACGTGTGCGAAAGTAATTTAGCAAACCAGAACGTAGCAAGCATCATAAATCACACGCTCTGTGCCCTATAGCAAAGTGCCAACTATAACTGTAAATACGCTCCACACACACACACACACACACATACATAGATACTAGCTCACACACTGAGTCAGTAATGGAAGTTGGAGCGAGATCGGTGGAGAGGGGGCGGCAATGAACGGGGGGAACGCAACGTCGAGCGTTACGTGTGCAGGTCAAATGTGAAAAGTCAGCCAATTTGGGCCACATTTGACAGACAAGGCGGCGTCGTGGCCAGCTGTCTGCCAACCAAATACACACACACACACACTCTCGCACACACTCGCACACACACCCTTGCCTTTGCCATTGGCAGTCTGTCCCCTACAGCACTTCTTTCTCGCAGTCTCGCAGTGGACCATTAGAAGGCACTTAGCAACACTGCACGTGGACACGTCGCTGTTTTCTTTTTGCCCTCCTCTCTCTCTCTCTGTTTTTTATCAACTTTATGTGTTGGCCCAGCATTATGCAATACTTCGCCTGTCGATGATAACGAGAGCGCGGCTAATTGATCAGCAGGGAAATGCGATCAAAATTCAAGTGAAGCTCAAATGCTAGACAGATAAAATATGATATCATTTACTCATAAATGACTTTTAATTAAATCAATTTTATTCGATAAATTTAATGCGAAATTGAAGACTCGCAGAGAAATACAATCAGATATTGTTGTAACGTTCAAATGGCTTAGACTTTGCAATTCCAAATATAAAAAAAAAAAAAACAAAAACAAAACAATATTTCAGGGTCGCCACTTTTCATTTTGACCCGTTTTTTTACTGACTTCGAAAATCACGAACTATTTTACCAGTTCTTTTGTTTAAAACAGTTATGAAACTTCACTTTTATGTAAAAAGTTTCATTGATTCATAAAGAGTGTTCAATTTGTGATTGTGTTGTGTGTTGGAAGACTATGATTATGTAATGTGACAATCACACACGACAAAGGTTTGTGTCTGGTTAAATCACTCGGAATTCTGTGGCATGGCAAAATTATTTCAGTGGTTTGACGTTTGATTATTTCTGCTGCACCTATAAAGATATGATTTGCTCAGAAATGGTTTTTAATTAAATCATTAAGCAATTCGATAAGTTGAATGCGAAATTGAGGACTCATGTTTGATTGCACATCAAAATTCAGTACAAAAAAATCCATAAACAAATTAGAGTAAGGTTCAAATGCGACACAAGCAACTTTTTTACGCGAGCCAGCACTCTCTTTTCTATAAATTAAATTAAGTATTTAATTCTAGATTTCATATAATAAATGAATAAAATATTTTCTTAGATCTTGCAAATTTGCACAAAAATAAACAATATATAAATATATATGTCTGATTGATTATATGAATATATTAATTTAATATTTCATAAAGATTATCCTGTTTGTTGTAAGATTAGTCTAATTAGTAAATGCTTTAAATATTTGGAAAAATTGCGACGTTGATCCGTCTTGCTCCTGTAATCCCTGCTTCCTTTCTTCTCAATCGATAAGACTTTAGCTGCTATAATCACTCGGTGTTGACAGACCCTTTGATCCTTTCACCCTTTGCCACACACAATTGATAAATTTTTAAATATTTTGTTAATTAAATAAATTAATAATTCAAATAATTTCAAACGGAAGTGGTTAAATGATCGCTCGGCTTATTAAGGCGTACAGCAAAAGGCAGCAGAGAAATACAATCAAAATAGAAATATTATGAAAATTATGAAGTGTAAGTCAAATTGCTTTCTTAAACCTTCCAACAAATATCAGCTTAATATATTTATTGTTTAATTGCATATATTTTAGTTATTTATAAAACATTACGGTGTTCTTAAAATATACCAAATAATACATATTAAACAACATTCTGTATATATATTCATTCATTCATTCATATATATTCATTCATTCATTCATTCAAAATATACCATAGAGTAAAAAACATTCAACCAAAGCAAGGCAGCGCGAAATTACTTTTAAAATATACCATATTAATATGCAACATAATTCTAAAATACAATATATTTGGTATATCAATATAATATTGTATTCCAAATATACCATAGAGCACACTAAATGCAACCAAAGCTTTGGTTTGCTTTGCAAAGCAAAACAGCGTGGAATTATTCTTAAATCACTAAATATACTATAAATACTAAATACTAAAATATACTATTGGTATATCTATATACTATATTATTCAATTGCGAACCAAAGCAATTTAGACCCCACTTCAGCAGTCATTTTTGCCATAGAAAATAAATTCTTAAATAACTTCTTAGATTTTGATTTGATCACAATCAAATTGCAATAACTGAAGTTTGTCAACATTTGTGAAAAATGTTTGTTCAGTGATTTGCAGGTGAAATTTAAGATATTCTAAATACTGATAAAGCAACAATTGAAAAACTTTACAGCTGGCTTTTCATTTCTCTCGATACATACAACAAAAAAAATATAACAAATAAGATTTGCGATTATGTTTGCCAGCCAAAGCCAAAAGGTCATGGATTTTATAGAGTTCTTGGCCAACTCGCAGCGTCTAACCCAATGGGTGAGTGTGTAAGAATTCTTCGAGACTTAATTAACCGAGGAGTGTTTGCCACAGCGTCCGACTGGCAGAGCAGAGCTGATGTATATAACACTCTCGCATGAGTGCTGCGATCTCGATTCGGTGGTCTGCACTCTGGCTGTGGCATATTTGCACTATCGCAATCCGGGGACCTTGAAGCACAACTATATGCCGGTGTTGAATATGCTGCGACGCGACTTTCCGAGCAAGTCGGAGGTGCGTTTTCTACTCGAGCAGCAGCAAATCACGGCGGATCATCATCTGGTCTTTCGTGACGATGTGCCTGAGGAGCTGTTGCTGCGCAGTCGCTACATCTTGGTCAACCATCACGTCAGCCCCTTTCACTATTGCACCGAGGAGGTCTACGACTATCGGCCCTATCAATGCGAGGCAGCTCGGCTGCCCATCTACTGCCAGCGTGTCATGCATCCGATGCGTTCGTGTGCCGCATTGATTGTTGAGCGCTATGACAGTGCCATCTATAATTATGCGAACGTCCAATGTCCGCGTGTCTACGAGCTGCTGCATGCCGCCCTCCTCTTGCAGAACAACAATTTCGCCCAGTACTCGAGTGAGAAGCAGCTGGAGGAAGTGCGCGACTACCAGCTGATGCTCTATTTGGAAAAGAAATTGGGTGTCTTGCAGGCGCCGCAGCGCAGCATTTTGTACGGCGCTTTGGTGGCAGCAATGTTCGATTTAAACGCGCTGACACTGCCACAGATATTGCGACGCGAGTTCAAGCTGCTGCGTGCCAACAATGGCAGCCATCTGGTGCGCATCGCCCAGTGCTGTTTCCCCATGGCTGTCACCCGTTTCATTTCGTTCGAGTTCGCCCAGCTGGCACTGCAGCAGTTTGGCTCCGAGCACAACTGCGATTTCATTCTGCTGCTGGGCACAAGTATGCGGCCAAAGGGTGCGCTGGCTGTCAAGGAACTCGCTTTGATCCCTCTGGATGCGTTGCGTAATATGCAGGATCGTCGTTTCTTCGATCATTTAATTGTCAATTTGAACGATGCGGAGCAACCATTTCTTGGCCTCGATCCGTATCGTGGTCTGCACTTTATGCAGGGCGCTTTCTTCTTTCTCAAAGCATGGAATATTCAATTTTATGATATGCTGCATCTTGTGCAGCGCATCATCTATCATTGGGTCTCCGAGTATTTGTATCCATGCAAATAGTTCGACTCACATATGTTCGCTTTAAGTGTACATTCAATTTGAAATAAAGTCTTTCTTTAAATTGCCCCTTCAACTCGGTCTCTCTCTCTCTCTCTCTATGGCTCTGGTTCTCCTCATATTACGCACTTAATCCATCAACAACAAGGTCAGCGACAGCTGACGGCATTCCCAGCGTCCCAACGTTTCAGGGTTGGCAGTCAACCCACACCCACACACACACACACACACACACACACTCCCGCAAGCCAAACATTTGACTTATCAAATGACGCTTCATATTTTCTTTTTCTTTGCAGCCTACTGTTGCTCAAGCTGAAGTCCTCATCAGGTTTCAGTTACAACAGTTGGGGAATTGCCAAGAATTTGCAACGTAGATTTTATATCATGAACCAAAAAACAAGAGAGAAAGCAAATGCTCACCATTGACCGACTATTAAATGCTCTCTCTACTCTCTCTCTCTCTGTTTATCCACTTAACAGAACATTTCATAAAAGTTAATCCTGTGGAAATTGTGCTGCATTATGAGCAATATATAATGAATAAAACATTAGAATTAGAATTAATTAGGAGCAGTATTTAATGCAGAAATATACAACAATTTTATAGTCCAGTAAAAATAATACATTCAAGGTTCACTAATCTGATATAATTTAACGTGAATTCCGAATGCTTAATTTTCAGAGCAAAAGTCTGAGTGTTTTAATAATAGCCAGTGAGATCTGCTATCCCTTTTAAATAAAAGCAAGACAGTGCAGTATTATTCCTTAAATACAAATATCAAATTAAAAAACCAAAAGAAATACCAAAAAAAAAAAACTACTCATTTACAATAAAAGCAGAATACTGTAGTGTTGTATTTTAAATATACCAAATGAATCTAAAGCAAAAATACTAAATTATACCAAGTGGTATGGTATATTTGGTATATCGATATACTATAATTCGCGGTAGAGCAATGTGGTAATATATTTAAAATATACCAAATTCATATAAGTAAATATACTAAAATATACCAAATAATATGGTAGATTTGGTATATTGATATATAATTACATTCGCAGATCCATCACTTCTAAAATATTATCTCGTCGATTAGACACACACGAAGACAAACATAAAAATTAATATACCAATAAAAGCAGTTATATTAAAAAGCTATTATATTTAAAACTAACACAACATAACATATTTAAAACAATAAAGCAAATATTATTAAGTTCGCAGATGCGTCACACATATGTAGATATAAGATTTTGGCCAGCACTTTTTCATCATTTTGCACCAATTAACTACCAAAACAAGTAAGAAAGCTACAGTCGAGTGTACTCGACTGTGAGATACCCGCTACCCATTTTGAATAAAAGCAATATATTTTGCGGTATTATTATCAAAATATACCAAATATACTGCAAAAATACTAAAAATATACCATATGGTATATGTGGTGTATCGATATAGTACCGCATTCAAAATATACCATAGACGGCTCAATATACCAGATTGTCAGCCAAAGCAAATTAGACAAATACCTAAATTCGCAACTCTAGCTTTAAAATTACGCTTGTTATTCGATTTTTTTGATTTTCGGGGGCGGAAGTGGGCGTGGCAAAAATTTGAAACAAACTTGATCTGCGTGCAAACATAACAAATGCTGTCGAAAAAAAAATTATAGTTCTATCTCTTGTAGTCTCTGAGATCTAGGTGTTCATACGGACAGACGGACAGACGGACAGACACACAGACGGACAGACACACAGACAGACAGACGGACAGACGGACATGGCTAGATCGTCTCGGCTGTTGCCGCTGATCAAGAATATATATACTTTATAGGGTCGGAGATGTCTCCTTCTACCTGTTACATACATTTCCTGTCGGCACAAAGTGATAATACCCTTCTACCCTATGGGTAGCGCGTATAAAAAATGAATATTATAATGCATTGCTAATGATTTTTAATTTGTTATCGCCACTGGCTCAATGTCTTAAGTATCAACGCTAAGTACTGTGAGAGATTGAAAGCTAAAGGATACTAATTACGATTTCAAAAAGCAATAAGCAGCATGTTGATTGAATCAAGACAATCTGCAGAGTTCGTAAAAACAGCGCCCAAAACTCCACATCAAACTTATACAAATTAAACGATTCCAATTTAGTCCAATAATAATGTATAGGAATTTACTAATTACTAATTAGCTATAATTTTTAATTCCAATTTATTTATTGTTTTATATTTTTTCAAACGTTTAAATAATTTCAAATGGTATTTAAATTTATGCTTACCTCAATTATTGAACATTTGGCAATCAATCAATTGAATTGCATATTATTGTTGAATTTAATGCGAAACTTTTGCGTTTAATAATTTTTGATTTAATGCTTTAATCCGGTAAACACATACAATTGAAATAATAATTGTTTAGCGAAGACCAGCATTTAGTTTTTATGAGCAGAGCGAATGTAAGTTCCGAGTGTGTGTTAGAGTATAAAATATGGAAGTGTTTTGCGAGAGACGCATTGAAATTATGATTTAGCTACTACACATACGAGTATAACACTCACTTTGCTCGCCCATACAATATGCTGAAAGTATGCATGAGAGATTGCCAGTTATGTGGGTGCTGTTGAAGGACTGGTGAGTAGCTTGAGGCAAGGGGTGGGGGTAGGGGGAGTTGAAAGGTAAAAAGGCTGCTTTAGCCATTACACAATGCATTAATCTAATCATATGAGAATATGTGCGAGAGTTACCAAATTCATGAACTCAAAAATGGAGTTTTATATATGATTCTGCCCCTGTCCTTTTTTTTTTGGTCGTTCCACCTTTTGGTGTTATTGTTGTGGCACACACACACACTCGCACTCGCACACACACACCGATGGGCAGGCAAAAGTATTTGCAACTTGATTTATAAGCGCGCTGATGTCAGTTACGTGCACGCACTCAATAATGGCAGCCAGCGCCCTTTGCAGAAGGAATGAAGGTGAAGGCAAAAAGAAAAAGGTGGAAGGAAGGAAGAAAAGCGGAATCGGGATCGGGATCGGGGGAAGGTGCTTCTGTTGTTGTCTTTGTGCTTTGGCAACAAGGATTTGGCGAAGGACTCGCCGCCATTGCGCAAATTGCTTGCAACACTTTTTTGTCGCTGTTGACGTCGCCATTTGCCGTTTGGCTTTTATAAATCGCTTAGAACAGCGACCCCTCCCTCCCTCTCTCTTTTCCCCGCCATCATCCAAAGCGAATGCTGATAACAGCGACAAGTAAAAGTCGCCGAAAACAGGAAACTCTCTGCCGTCAGAGTCGAGCGTCGAGAGTTGTGAGTTGTGAGTTGCGAGCTGCGAATTGCGAGTTGCGAGTCGAGAGTCGGCATTATTCTCTGGCGCCACTCAAAGCACATCCATCAGCGGCGCATTTATATGAAGAGCTTAATGCCAAGGGTGTTGCGCCGTACGGCGTACACAGGTAAGACAGATGACAGGGCCATGGAAATTGAAGAGAGTGGAAAGTGGAAAGTGGGGGGGAAATGCGAGTGGGTGGCCTTCCTAATTGTTAGACTCGCTCGTCTTTTATTTTCTTTTCTTTTCTTTTCGCTGTTGTCGCGTTTTTCAGCTCAGCTTTTTCTTGTTTGCCATTGCATACTTTTGTGCGCTGGGCATGTAATGAAGATAATTGCTGTTAAGCGCATCTCTAAGCGGATTTTCGTGCCACGCTTTCCCCCTCTCCCCCACCGCCCCGCACCCCATCGCTCGCTGTGGAAAGTTTTGCATTTGACTTTAATTCGCATACTCCATCCCCATGCCAAAACACGTTGTAAACAGTCTGACTCTCATTACTGCAAAATTGTATTTAATTTTCCAAAATTAAATTTATCATCAGCATTTTCTATCTTCCGTGTCGCGCTTAAGTACTCTTATTTATTATTTTTCTGTGCTAGTCAAGTCACCTTTCCCTTTCACCATTCCCCTTTTTAATTTACACTTTACATGGATGCATGGCGAAGGTGGCATCCACAAGCGTTTTATTTCAAAGCGAGCTGGCGACGACTTGCATTAATTAAATTCCATTCCATGGACGCTACGCTGCTTGAATGAAGGTGTGTGTTCTCTTGTCTTGTTATTGTGTTGCTTTTATTACTATACACCTAAATTGTTTTTAGCTTAGCAGCAGCAGCTGCAGCAGCTGCTCCTGCAGCTAATTGGCAAACGGTGCGTATACGTCATGCGGTGGCCAAATAAATGAAGCAATCAAAGCAGCAGAGAAGCAGAGAAGCAAGTCGAATAAACATGAATTGCAATTAAATTCGGTGGCGAAATTGTGGGACTTCGTTGATCCACCCACAAGTCAAACACTTGTCCCAGCCTCAGCCTCAGCCGCAGCTCAACAGCTTTCTTGAGTCCGGCAGTTCAGCTCAGGAAAGCCAAGAAACTTGCTTTTGCTTTTGCTGTTGCTGTTGCTCAACACTCGCTTACTTTGCATATTTCCGGCTTCCGTTGCGGACTGCGACATTGTTACGAGAAATTCGTAGAAAACTTTTCCTATTTATATATACATATATATATATATGTATACCCTATATTTATCAGTTGTCGAAAAAGGAGCCAACAAACGAACATTAGCTACTCCTGTTTTAGGCATCTGCCAGTCGAGCAGACTCTCTATCGGTTTTTTTTTTTTTGCATTTTTATTTCATTCGCTTTTTGTCAAAACTTGTTTACAGGCGCAAAATTATTGTGACAGACGCTAACATTTACGACAAATATAAGAATAATATAGCAGATAGAAAGCTGAGGGAGGAAATGGGGGATAGGCATCGGCATTGGCTTTCTCCATGTAACAGGTAATTGTTTTTGTGTTCCTGCGTTCTGTATTCTGTGTTCTGTATTCTGCTTCATTTGGTTAGCTTTCGTTGCGTTGCGTTTTCGTTTTGTTTCGCTTTCGTGGCATTGTCGTTATTCTCATTTCTTTTCTTTTTGTCTACTTTGGCATAATTTATTGTATTCCTTGTTTCGTATTTGCATAAATATTTTAATTTGCATTTTAACAAAATGCGAATTTCAGAGCTATGCCTGCGTACCACATAATCTATATAAATATTATGGATAGATACGAGTGTAAATATGTATGTGCAAGAGATATACATACATACATATATATATATAGAGTATAAGTTTGTGTTGGATGCGTATGGCTTCATTGTTTTGCTATTTATTATTGTTGTTGTTGCTAGGCTTCTCTTCTGCAACTGTTTCTTTTGCCATCTATTGTTTACTCGGGCTTTGCACGAAAAATGAAATAATAATAAACAAAATGAAACGAAACGAAAGCAGACCGACAAATTTAGTCAAAAATCTATTATATGAAGAGCCTTCCAATGGAATTTAAAGCGTACGCTTAGAGTGCGCTTTTTAGTTCTCAATATCATCCACATAAAATGCTAATGAAAATAATGAAAAATGTAAATGCAACAACTTCAAATAAAAATATATTAAACAAATATGTTATTGAAGTAAATGCATCACACATTTTATGCAAATGACGCAAAGCAAATCTGCAAGTAAATAATGAAGCGAGTGTTGAGTGTTGAATGTTGAGCGCTGGAAATTGATAATTTCAATAGATTTAAATGTAGTTTTAAATTAAATGCAATTACTGTAATTAATTAAATAATTGAGTTGATTTTTATGCATACATATGCATTTGCTTGCTGGCCACTTCATTTCGATTTCAATGCCATTTTATTCTATTGAATAATTCCTGTGCAATTCTTAATCCATTTCATTAGCAATTTATTGCGTATACGCCATGGGCAACCAAGTCGTTCGATTTAATTAACAAATAAAACAATGAACATTTATATTTTAGCAAGCGTTTTATGCTTGTTATTTATTTTAGACTCGCAATATTCAAGCATTTTTGCTTTGTACTCACAGGAAATGACAATCTAGCATAAATACTATATATTGATCATTTTAATATATCGATATACCAACTATTATTAACTATTTAGTATATTTCAGTTTTTGTATTACTAATTTAACATTTTTTTTAAATAATACTGAACTGCTTTGTAACGTATCGTTATGGTATATCCAAATTCCAAATACAGCCTTCGGTATATTTTTGTATTTTTTCAGCTAACCAATTTGGTATATTATTTAAATAATTGTCTTAGTATATTTTGAAAGTAGCAACATATTTATATACCAACTAGAGTATTTGGTATATTTATGCATTTTTTGAAATTTTTAAATTTTGAATGTAGAAATCGATATACCAAGTATTGCCTTTGGTATATTTTAGTATATTTTTCATTATATTAATTTAGTATGTTTTAAAAAATAATACTGCACTGCTTTGCAACGTAACGTAATAGTATATTAATATACCAAATAATTTAGTATTTATCGTTCATTCAATTTGGTATATTTTAGGAATAACACTGCACTGTTTTGCTTTGATTGAAAATAGGAAGCTGGTATTTCACAGTCGAGCTAATTCGACTAACCTGTTAATTAATCTCTTCAATATTGAATAACCAAAATGACTTAAAATAATTTTAAATTAAATAGATATGTAAATAAGTGTTTTAGTTTTGTTTTGAAAGGCTTTTCCACTGATCTGAGTAATTGTATCGGGGCGTAAAATAAATGTATCAATGCCCTGGCGGATACGCAATGTGGCTTTGAATTACGGTACCCTAGACGAGTGTATAATGGGAATGAAGAATACGAGTTGAATAAAACTGAATTTGTGCGGCATCAAACGCGCATAATTTAATAAAGTCGACACACACAGACAGAGGCAATCGTGTCGTTGCTTTGGGGTCGTGGCCACATACAGGGACGATGCCGATGCCGATGGCGATGGCGGTTGTGCCCTAAAGTAGGCAATCACTTTATTATTAAGCCAGACACACACACACACGCATACACATGCAGCAGACAGTTCATAAAAAAGCAAACAAAATAATGGCATCAAATTTGAAGATTTGATGCGGCAAAATGCTTTTCACGTTTTCAGCATTTTGGTGGCTTTTGTTGTGTTGTGTTCTGTTCTGTTCAGTGTTGTGTTGTGTTGTGTGCGTCTAGGCAGCTTATCGATAGATAATATATTTATATTTAAATAACACTTCATCATGCTGTTGTCGACGATGACGATGCCGATGCCGATGTCGATGTGAATGTGAATGTGGCTGCGTCTGTGGCTGGGGCTGCGGCTGAGTGAACAGCGAGTGCTTCGCTGCGTATGCGTAATATTGTTTGCTTTCATGTTTGAAGTGGCAAAGAGGCAGCCTTATAAATAAACTTGATCCATTACACACATACAATTTGACTTCGGCTGCTGTCTTGAGTGCGATAAATTTGGGCTTATGATTTTATCCCTTTTATTATTGGCCATGCCCAAACGCCCACAAAACGCCTCGAGAACGCCAGCCAAAGAGCCACAGTGGCTGCCAGCATTTTCATCTCATTTTCATTCGGCGTCAGCATCGGCGTCGCTTTCGCTTTCGTTTTCGTTTTCATTTCCATTTTGTTTTTGGTTTTTGCCTGTCCACTCGAGCGTGAAACAACGCTTACAAACAGAACCACACACACGCACACATGTGAAGCATCGCATTGTCAGCTTTTTTAAGAGGCAACACACAACATACCAAAAAGCATTTGCTTCAAAATAAATAAACTATATACATGCTCGCTCTCTCTCTCTCTCTCACACTCTTTCTCTGTCTTGGTTACAATAAGCAGGCAAGCAAATTAAACACACACAATGCGCACAACTTTTTCTTTGTTGGCATTTTCCTTTCCCTTTCTCTTTTCGTCTTTTTACTTTCCGCTAGTGCCTTTTGCTTTTTTCTTTTTGCTATTGCTTTAGTTAACCACACAGAAAACGGGGCGCAAAGTTTTGAGCGCTAGAAGTCTTTCCAATCAACCGGCAGCAAGGCAGCAAATCAAATAAAATTAACACAATATAACAATGGCTCTCGAATGGAAACTCGAATGAATGTTGTCCTTGACCAACTCTACGCACACACACTTCTATAATAATATATATACTCACACTCACACTCACACATACATATGTATGCAATAAAGCAGAGCCATAGAAATGAATCGTTGAACAAATCAATGAGAGAATATATTCAACGAGTTTCAAGATACAAGTAATCACACAATCTCAAGTGCTGCGGTTAAATAACTTTTGTTTAACGAACAGATTCATTTCGATACTTTGCACATCAACGATTCATTTACATAGCGAAAAGATGAACAAACTTTCATTGCGTAGTCTTATCGAATATTCGCAACTATTTGAATAGCATTTGCACACTTTTATGAATACGTATCATGATGATATGCTAATCAAATCAACGTCTACATATATCGAACAAAAGAAAGTGTTGCTTTATGGTAGATACAAACTCAGTACGATAAAACTAAGTATATATAATTAAATTGTTTAATAATCATAAAATAAAATGTAATGTAAATAAGTATTTCTTCCAAGGTTTTCTTTTAATCAGCATTTTTATTTGATCTATTTTAACATAGAAAAATAAAAAGAAAAGGCTTTTTTTATATGAAAAGTTTAAGTTTTAAGTTTGATATATTATTATGATAGCTAAATTGGTCACACTCTTTTGTTCTTCCTTTGGTATCGTGGAAATAATTAAAATATTGAATATACAACATAAAGTGCATAAGTGAACTATCATCTTATTCTTAACACAAAAAGCTAGTTTATCCAACAGTAATAACAAATAACAAGTAAGAAAGCTACCAGCTACACATTTTGAATAAAAGCAAAAGACTACGATACTAATTTTAAAATATACTAAAATAATATTCCACAAAAATACTAAAATTTGTTATGTAGTCTATATTTGGTATATTCATACATTGAAAAAATACCATTTAGTGCAAAATATACCAAATTGTCAGCATAAGCAATTATCGTTTTACAAGCATGTTCCCTTTTAGGGGTATAAATAAATTTGATGTATCGAAAAATTAGAAAATAAAAGCTTCTGTTACGTATGGTATATACTCATATACCATTTATTCTAAGTTTCCTCATATTTATCATTTTTATTGCACTAGTTTGATAACAAAACTTTAATCCAATCCAATGAAAGAAAAATTATTGTGTGTGTTTCTTATTAATATTTGGCTTGTTAATCGATGGCTTGTTTTATTGTGCTGTTATCGGTGCACTTGCTTCAACACGTATCTTTATACGAATGACTGAGTGTGTGTGTGTGTATGCGTGTGTGTGTGTGTGTGTGTGATTGTGCGTGCTCGTAATTATGTGCTACATCATCTTTTATGGGCATAACAGGCTTACAAACATCTTTTGCTTTTATTTTCAAGTGTATCAAACAGGAAATGTTCGCTTCTTCCCCCCACCGCCACCGCGTCTCTCTTGCCTCTTGCTCCTTGCGACAATCGCTGGCAACGACGCGTCGTGCCCCGCTTTGGCTTGGCCTCTCTCGTTTGTTTGTGTTTAATCTCGTTTTAATGCCGTCGAGCATCATCGTAAAAATTATTACATTAAATGTCAACGCAAAAAGAAGAAGAGTCCAAGCAACAACCAAGCACAACAATACAACAGCAAACACAATACACGCCATACTATACGAATATATATATAGTATACATATATATATATATATAGTAGATGTATATACAGAATGAAAGAGTGTGGGGAAGGAGAGCCAAGAAAATGGAAAGTGTGTAAGCAGCAGAGTATAAAGAAAAGCGAGCAGGCCCTTGGTTTAAGAGGGTCGTTATTATTAAATTTTACACACACACACGTAGTGAGAACAACAATAAAATGTGCGAATATATGCCCAAAAGACATGTCACTATCTCGCTCGCACACTCACACACACACACACTCACCTACAGAGAACAACTTTATGCCCGAGCCACTAAAATTCAATTTTTACAAGCATAATATGTTGCAATGGCAACACTGATGACACACACACATGTAAACAAACAAACAGGTTTACACACACACACGCACACACTCCTTATACCTCCTTTTGGCATTGTCTTTGTTAGCATCTTTGCTCGTCTCTTTGTCTCCGCTGCGCCGTCCGCAATGATTTTGCCAACTGCCAACTGCTTTTTATGTGTCGCACGTTATTAAATGAATTCAAGCGCGGAAAATTGCCAGCCAGCCAGCCAGACCAATCTTCCCTCTCTTCTCTCTCCAACAACAACATCATGAACAACAACACCTTGAGACTGCGACACTGCCCGCAGCCATTGAGCCTTCAAATTGTTGTTGTTGCTGGGCCTTTTGTCAATACCCTGCAAGGCCATTAAAGGCCCATCAGATGGCATTTTTCTGCTTCGCTACAAATTGAAAATTTCATAAATGCTCACTTCTCTTTCTCGCTCTCTCTCTCTCTCGCTCAATGGAAGGCAACTGCTCAACGGCTCATTAGTTTAATAAATATGGGACACAGTGCGCAATAGATTTTTGTATTTGTTGTCCTTGGATACAAGGCTCAATAAATAAATGCATAAAAACGAGGTAAAAACGTTATACACAAATTTCAATAATAACTCACAAAATTCATTGAGTTTTGCACACCGACAAAAAAATAGTGTCCAAACTTTTGCCATAAAAAATGATTTCAACTAATTGACATGCACTACGGGATTTACTTTGCATCTAAGCAAGACTTTTTAATGCATTTATTTAAATTCATTTCGTGCGCAAGTCAAGGGCGAAAAACAAATACTTTATTTCACGTATTTTCACAATTTTAATATTATTACTTACTTTTTGTACACATACAATAATTGCAGGTAATCTTTTTATTAATAATTATTGCGCAAGTATTAAAAGTAATTAACATGATAAAAAAAATAGTAAAAGTTATTTAAAAATTTATTTTACATATATGAAAAAACGTCTCCTTGATATATTTAAAACTTTAAGCTATAATTTGAAAGAAGTCGTACGTTTATATACCAAATATAATGTTTAGTATATTTTAGTATTTTTAAATAATAATTTGACATAAATTAGGTATATTGATAAACTAAATATCCAACAGTATTCTTTAGTATATTCATTCAGTATATCTTATTGAAGAACATATTCGTATATTTATTTATCAAACATAATTTTCGGTATATTTTAGTATTTTTAAATATTAATTTGGCATATATTAAGTATGTATATTGATATACCAAAAATTGTCATCAGTATATTTTAGTATCTTTTTCGGTATATTAATTCGGAACATATACCACATATATATTTTAGTATTTTGGGAATATTAATTTGGCATATATTAGATATATTGATGATTGATATTATCGGTAAATCTTATTTTCGAACGTATTAGTATTATTGAATATAGCTTTGGTATATTTTTGTATTTTATTGGATTATTAATTTGGCATATACATATTAAGTATATTGGTATACCAAATAGAACCATTTGTATATTTTTCTGGTATATTTAGTATATTCTAAGAAAATGGCAGCACTGTTTTGAGATTGGGAATAAGTATAAGCTATAAAGTATTTATAAACTTTACTATATTACTTACAATAACAATATCGAATAACGAAAAATGTTTTCTGTTTTTCAAATGTGCAAGTAATACCGAAAAAATGCTACTTTTAAAAAAGTAGAACTATTTACCCAGAAAATGGGCACTTGTCCAATGGTTGACAGCTGCAAGCACGCTTGACACGTCATTGCACTTTGACAACAATTTCCGGTTGTCGTTAGATTGTGCAGCAAGCAGAAGGGTGCGAGTGATCAAAACGCATTGCATACTTTTGTGCGGCTGCCCAATTGGCACGTCTCCTGGCTGCCTGCCTGCAGTTGTTGAGCTGCTTATTAGTCAGATATACACAGAGAGAGAGAGAGAGAGAAGCATCTTTCACCCCCTGAGGCACACACACACATATGCATATAGGAGAAATGTAACTAATGAGGCGTATAATCATTGTTATGTCAACAGTTTTGCTGCCTTTTGACAAACGACTCACACAGAGACACATATGTATGTATATGCTGGGTGCCCCGTTCAAGTCGAGTGCTGCTGCAGGAGACAAGAAATCTACTTGCACATGTCAATATAAATAAGCGACATAGCTCCACCCAAGCGCCACACAGCATGTGTCGAAACTTTAGAGAGCATGAGCTGCAAAAATACAAAAATATCAGACAAAAAACTGGGGAGGAGAACAATGAGCAAAGAGACACAGAGAGACGAGTAAGAACTTCATTATTATCATCGTTATTTCCGTGTATGTGTGTCAAGTGACACCCACACATCTACACACACACACACACACACACACACACACACACACACACACACACACACACACACACACACACACACACACACACACAAGAAAGTGACAGAGTCAGGGATGTAATTGCTGGCAGCCAGCATCATGTAGGAAATAAGCAATTTGAGAGATCATTAAAAAGTTGAAGCGCCAAAAAAAAGAGCGACCCAAAAAACCAATGGAAAAAAAAGAGAAAAACACACCTAAACAATACCCAAGATGAAGAAATAAAAACGACATCAATGCTAAAGGACATTAAATGTCTGAGGCACTCACACATACACATGTATTTGTGTGAGTGTATGTGAGTGCGTGCATGTGTTAAAGAGGCAGAGCTAAAAAGCATTTGGAAATGCTGCAGTGACAATTGATTAGTCGATGAAACTTATAGACAGACAGACGTACAGAGAGAGAGACAGCAAATGACGTTCAGGAAATTGACTCAATTTGGCATAAAAGTCTTGAGACACACACACGCACACACAACGAGACACAAGCAAACACAGAATGAAAAAGAGCTATGACAAATAGTAGATAGAAGACAGCAGGCAAGTCGCAGTTGAATGCACGCTGCATTTTCTGCCTGTTTGTCTGCTTTTTTGTTGGGGGTGTGGATTCTTTCCCCCTTTCCCTCGCCCTTGCCGTCGACTTTTGGCCTCGAGTCGACTTTGCGTCAACAGCGGCAGCAGTCAAAAACACTCGACAAGCGAGACAGCAACAATGCAAAATTGTTGTTAGTGACTTTTGCTGGCCAACAAACGGTCTTTTCGGTCTTGCTTTGCGTCTGAATTTTCGGTTGCGAAGCTTTCGTTTCGTGTTTTGGTTTGACTGCGAGTTTTGGTTACTGCCACACCAGAAAGTCGCCTCCATCCACATTTTTTTGTAGAGCTCTGCCACCACGTTTTGTGCGCCACATTGTTCCGCACTTATTCGGCTTTGTAAATACTATTTGCATTTCATTTCTCGCGTTTTTAAAACTCTCTCTCTCTCTCTCTCTTTATGATACCCAACAATTCTAGAGTATAAGAGTTTTCGTAAACAGTAACTCAGTTGAGCGAAAGAATTGAATATTCTAAAAGGAGAATTGCAAAGCATTGACAGAATAATTCAGCCAATAATCTATTGTATGAAAATCTGTTTGCAAGCAATTTTACTGCTGCAGATTGGACTAATCAACTCTAACGCCGCAGTTAAGGAATCATCAAAGTATAAAACTTGCTTATTATATGTCATATATTTTTTTTTTGAATGGACTTTCTTATATTCAACTTTTTAGTTTGAGAAAATGACAGACTTATTAATATTCTCCTGTACAACATTTTCAGAAAAAAAGTTATAAAGTTTTTAGAATTGAAAAAGTCGTTTTTAACCAAATATTTTAGTTTATTTAAAGACAATTCAGAGCTGTCAAAATCTTTCTTTTGTTGAATTAAAATTAGTTAGTAAAATCTTTCGAATATTCTATATTTATATAATGTTAAATGAAAGAAAAAGAAATTAATTACTACATTTTATTTTCATATTGACGACACAAGTATTCTTATATTAAATAGTGAGTATCTCACAGTCATGCAGCTCTCATATTTGCATTTGTAGTTTAGTTGCTATTTTATACCCGCTATCCATACGGTAGAAGGGTATTATATTTTTGTACCAGCGTGAAATGTATGTAACAGGCAGAAGACGGTATAATAAACTTTAACGTATATATATTTTTGTCCGTTTGTCCGTCCGTCTGGTAAGTCTTGCACTCAATACCAAAGTCTATATTTGGCGTATTGACATATATTTATTCAAATTATACCACAATGTAGTACAATATCTATATACTAAATATGACCTGTAGTAGGACGAGTGCCTACACACACACACATAATAACTTGATGCTCTCTTATCAATTCTCTCATTCTATGTCACATTCCTTGTTATACATAATTTAGCAACGTAGTCAGTCTTGATCGAGAAGCAGAATAAAACGGACTCTACGCCGCAATTCATGTTGGTTTCTTTCGTGTATTTATCTACCACAGACCATTGGAAATTTTTAGTATTTTTGTGGTACTGCACTGTTTTGCTATTATTCAAAATGCGTAGCGGGTATTTCACAGTCGTCCGCACTCAACTGAAGCTTTCTTACTTGATATTTTTATACCCGCTACCCATATGGTAGAAGGGTATTATAACTTTTTGCTGACAGGAAATGTATGTAACAGGTAGAAGGAGGCATCTCCGACCCTATAAAGTATATATATTCTTGATCAGCGTCAACAGCCGAGACGATCTAGCCATGTCCGTCTGTCCGTCTGTGTGTCTGTCCGTCCGTCCGTATGAACACCTAGATCTCAGAGACTATAAAAGATAGAGCTATAATTTTTTTCGACAGCATTTGTTATGCTTGCACGCAGATCAAGTTTGTTTAAAATTTTTGCCACGCCCACGTCCGCCCCCGCAAATCAAAAAAATCGAATAACAAGCGTAATTGTAAAGCTAGACTTACGAATTTTGGTATATACAATAATAACTATAATTGTTATGATTCCTGAAATTTGGTTGCGATCAGATAAAAATTGTCGAAGTTATTAAAGAAATATTTTGTATGGGCAACATCGCCTACTTACAAGGGGTCTTAGTTGCTTTGGCTGACAATCTGGTATATTGTTCCGTCTACGGTATATTTTGAATGCGGTACTATATCGATATACCAAATATACCACTTAGTATATTTTCAGTATTTTGTAGTATTTTGGTATATTTTGTAAATAATACCGCAATATTTTGCTTTCATTCAAAATGGGTAGCGGGTATCTCAGAGTCGAGCACTCTCGACTGTTGTTTTCTTACTTGTTTTGTTGTGTTTTTGGCTATAGAGCACTTTGCTGTGCTAGTTGGCGACTTTTCGCTGCACTTTAAATGTCATTGCAAGTTGAGTTTTGAGTCAGCGTCGTCTGCCTTTAAGCAAATTAGTGTAACGTGGCTGTCCAGCCAAGCAGCCAAGCAGCCAGCAACCAGCAGCCAAACAGTCGAGTTGCTGAGCTGCTGTCGAGCTGCTGAATTGGTGGCAGGCAGGCAACATCTAAGGACCTGGCATTGTGTTTACCCATGCACATTTCTTTTTGTGCAGCGACTTCCCTCTGCTGCCCTTGTTCGCTCTCTGGTTTGGTGAGGAGCTTAGTTTGGCCTCGCCTTCGTTTACGTCTCGACGGCAGCCTTTGTTCTACTTGGTCGCACAGTAGTTGAAATTTGTCGTAACAAGATTTGTTTTTGATTTGGATTTCTGTTGCCATTGCTGTTGCTGTTGCTCCTGTTAACATTCCCTTCCGCATCCGCATCACCATCATCATCATCGTCATCGTTATTGCTGCTACTTGAAAAGTGTGTGGCATTGGCGGACGCGACGCGCAACATTTTTGCGTAAACAACTTTCTTTGTGCACCGAAATGCGAACAACGACAAATTGCACTGTGCAGCAGCTAAAATTGCATTGCTGGACAACTCAACGCAGCGCAGCGCAGCGCAGCTCAGAGCAGCCATTCGAGCCAATTAGACTTTATGCCACAGAGGGCGGAGCCAATGTTACAACCAGCTTTAACCAGTTGCGATGTTGTTGTCGCCTCTTTGCATTGCTGCGGCTGTCGTCAGTGAGTGAGCTTCTGTCGTCATTAGCTACTCAAAACATTATGGCTGGCAAAGCCAGCTAGCTGGCGCACTCCTCGCACTCGCAATCAATGGAGCAAAAGAAGCTCTGTCAAAGCACAAATGGCTAAGCTTCTTCTGCACAGCAGCAGCGCAGCTCTTTGATAGATAACTCTTACAAAAAGTTCTTCTTCAGCACTCTAATTGCTTAAATATTGAAAAAATAAACTTATTAGTGTGGAATTTGCTGCAAAAATGCGTCCGTCTGTCCGTCTGTGTGTCTGTCCGTCTGTCCATATGAACACCTAGATCTCAGAGACTATAAGAGATAGAGCTATAATTTTTGTTCGACAGCATTTGTTATGTTTGCACGCAGATCAAGTTTGTTTCAAATTTTACCACGCCCACTTCCGCCCCCGTAAATCAAAAAAATCGAATAAGAAGCGTAATTTTTTTTGGTATATACAATAATAACTATAGTATTTATGATTCCTGAAAATTTGGTTGCGATCAGATAAAAACTGTCGAAGTTATTAAAGAAATACTTTTGTATGGGCAAAAACGCCTACTTACAAGGGGTCTTAGTTGCTTTGGCCGACAATCTGGTATATTGTGCCGTCTAAGGTATATTTTGAATGCGGTACTATCGATATAGCAAATATACCATTTGGTATATTTTTTAGTATTTTTAGTATATATGGTATATTTTTTTATAATAATACCCCAAAATATATTTTTAGTATTTTTGTAGTATAATTGGTATGTTTTGGGAATAATACCGCAAAATATATTGCTTTTATTCAAAATGGGTAGCGGGTATCTCACAGTCGAGCACACTCGTCTGTAGCTTTCTTACTTGTTATTACTAGTTAAGTTCAAAAACAGCTTCTAAAAAACCTAATTTACTTTGAAATAATAAACAGTTAACGTATTCTAATTTCTTTTGGCATATTGACACATCATGACTTAGCTTGGTCAATCGGGTCGTATACGCAGAATTGCCCCAATTAAGGAGTACTTAAATTTTTTTTAAAGTATATCTAAGATACCTGCTACTCGGTATTATCTCTAAAATATACCAAATGAAAATACTAAAGTATACCGAAACCAAATAAATACTTTTAAAAGTTACACAGAAAAATACTAAAATACACTGAAACCAAAAAATTCTTAAAAGGGTCTCATGGCATAGTATTATTCTTAAATTATTCCAAATAAATATATTGAAAAATACTAAAAATATACCAAATCGTTATTTACATAGATTTTCAATAAAAACAAACTAGTGTGGTATTATTAATTAAATGTGTCAAATTAATATACTGGAAATATACTAAAATATACTGAAGTCTTTATTTCGATATACCATTACAATAAAAATATACCATAGAGTACAAAATAGACCAGATTATCAACCAGTGCATATCAAATATATCAAATTATTTATTTATTACGATTCTATAATTTTTATGTACGTAAATGCTTTTGCTAAAATAATTGCGCTACAAATAGATAAAAATAGTACTCAAATTAAACATTTATGCCATAAAGGAACAACAAAATTATATATAATATAAAACATCAAGTTTTTAATACATAACTATCATGACAAATAAATAATTCTGCCAAAATTTCTTAATAATAATTATAATGAATGAATTGAATGAATGAAAATTGAATTCAACGCCAGCAAATAAGTGCAAATATTCTCAATGCTCTTATTGCTAAATACAATTGCGAAATGTTCATGCATCTACATATTTTACAAATTAATCAATGGCTAATTGGCATGTGAATAGTGACAGGCGAACAAATGTGTGATCAAATTTATAATGAGCTCAAGCACAAAAAAAAAAGAGATTTGTAATGTTAGAGAATCACTTGAAGTACAAAATAACTAGATAAATAGGTGAGAGGCTTTGTCTGTGTTTGTGCATACGTAAGTAGATCATAACTCATCAGCTGCGAGCTGAGAGCTGAGAGTTGAAATCAATTACCCATCCGCTTGCATTTCGTTCGCATTTCGAGTTGAGCATTCGTTTCCCCTTGAGATTGTGGGTGGGTGGGTGTAAGGGGAGTGGCAGTCACTTGAGTACAAAAGTACACTGTGTACGGCAGTGTCGTGATAAATCATGTTAAGCTCTGCCCTCTGCCTTCCCGCCTCCCCGCCTCCGCGCCTCTCTCCTTCTGATGCTGCAACTGCTAGCAAAATGGTGAATTATATCGTATATTCAGTGTAAGTAGATGCAGCTCTTTTATTTTTATATGTAGTATACTACTCATACTCATACATAACATATATACAAATCCGATGAAACATTTCAGCAGCGTATTTGTTGCTATTTGCTTATCTACGCTGATGCATACAGAGAGGAGTGAGGACAGCTCCGACTCTGGGTGTCCGTCCGTCCGTCCATCACATGAGGGGAAGAGACATCCCTTTTTAGAGTGAACCTACTTTATTATGCTAAAAACTCTGGGCCAAAGTGTATTATATGGCATAATCCACTAACAAAAATTGAGCAGGAATTTATTATGTTTTATATGCCTAAACAGACGTCAGTATCACGAACATGCGAGTGGCGAGGGCGTGTCAAAAAGTGGGAGAGAGGGAGAGTGTGTGTGTGAGTGTGGGCGGGCGCAGAAATACATAATGAATTATGCAGGGCACTCACAACTGCGAATCCTCGCAGTCCACTAAGCACACAAATACACAGACACACACACACACACACACACACGCATACAATGGCAGACATATCAATAATTCAACAGTCTCAACGAGAAAGCCAAAACAAAATATACAAATCAAGCGCAAGGCCTAAAAATCAACACAGCTGCACAACTGAAATATACCCATTAGATTATAGATTTCAATCGACCTCGATTATATGTTAGTAGTAGATGATGTGCATACCCATCGACCATTTGATGGGTAGCTGCAGTCGAAAGGGAGTGCAAAAAAAAAAACAGAAGGCGACTCTCGACTTGATGAATTATAGAAGTAAATCTGAATTGAAATATAACTGAGCCACCTACATGTGTATTTTGATGTATAAGTATGTCGATACACACACACACTCGCATACATAAATGAAAGCAATATGAACACAGGCCACACCTGAATATACATACATATATACGTATATATGGTTTGAGGTTATGTTCTCCCTCTACATTTATCGCAATTTTTTGGTTATTATGGCCAAATGAAATGCACGCAATATGAAGTGTAATATTTCATCAGAGTTAGCCAGCGACAGACAGAAAGACAGACAGACAGACAGACAGACAGAAAGCAAACACATAGCTGGACAGACTGACAATCACATAGAGACTCTGTTTGCCAGGTAAATGTGCTCGACTCTCCCAAACGTATAAATACCACACAAAAAAAAAAAAAAGATTTATCATTGCACTCCCGCTCACCAACCATTCATTCATTCATTCATTCATTCGTTTGTTTGTTTCATTCGTGTGTAATTTATGCGACCAAATATTGAATTAATTCGCATTGCTTTATCAATATAATCGTATATATTTTCGGGCACAGCCTAATGAGCTGCATTTCGAGCAACAGGCAAACAGGCAAACAGTCAAAGCAAATTGAAAAGCCAATAACATCGCTTCTGACTTTCTATTGAGATGCCCAGAGAATATCAAGTAAGACGTAGCTAATCAGATAAATTAAGTTCGATTGAGATGCGTAAAAAGAAAACACCAAGTTTATTCCTATGAATGAGAGCAAAAGTCGAGTGTCTCGTGAGTCGTATGTGAATCCCATATGGGAAGCGAGATCAAACAAGTCTGAATACTTGTACATAATTAATCGGGCAGCTAATGTCTATGTGTTCTCTTTTTGCCAGCTTTCTCTTCGTAGTTGACAAAGTAATACTACAGCCGCAACATACAGCAACAGCTGTAGCGACAAGCTAACAGAAAAAGAAACAACAACAAAAAATCAAGTAAGAATGCTGCAGTCTAGAGTTCTTGACTGTGAAATACTCGCTACCCATTTTTAATGAGAACAAAACATTGCGATATTATTGTTGAAATTGACCAAAACAATAATATACCGAAAAGTACTAGATTATACTGAAGCCTATATTTGGCATAAATTAATAAATAATAATTTATCGAAAAATACTATTATTTGTTTTACTGACATATTATATTTCATTTAAAATAGACCGTATATACATTCTTTAATGGGTCGGAATAATAATATACTAAAATATACTAATAGTTGTATTACGTATATTGTATATCGATAGACTATAACTATCAAATATAGCAGATTGCCAACAAATGTATCTTAAGACATTCTGCAGAAGCTGCTTCTTTGCAATGAAAAGTATTTCTATAATATTAATTTGATCGCAATAAAAAAAATCAAAATAATTATATAAATACATACTTTAAAGGATCGAGGTTGCCTTCTTTTGGGTGCGACTTATATATCCATAAAAGCATAACATCTCAATGTTATTACTATTATTATTATTAGTTATTACTCTTAAAATATACCAACAAAAATATATAGCACAAAAAAAAACTAATTTACTTCAAAGGCAGATGTATATCGATACATTATATTTCATTTAAAATATAAAATTATTCTTCATAAGGTCGAAATAATAAAATACTAAAATATATTGTTGCTGTATTTGGTATAGCATATATAATATATAATACCAGATTGTCAACGGAAGCAATGACAACTGTTTTTCGCAAAGTGAACTTATTTTTATTATAACTTCTACGTATAATTTTAATCTGATAGCAGCCAAATCAAGAATCAAAATGATTAAAAATATACTCAACACTTGTTTTAAGGGGTCGAAGGTGCCATTAAATGACATTTACTCGAGGCACAAAGTTGTAATACCCTTCTACCCTACGGGTATCGGGTATAAAAATAGAGAAAGAAAAGAAAACTTTTGATGAGACTTTGGTGGCATGGTGCACGTGGCCAGGCTTAGCCTTATGGCTAAGTGGCTGGCTGCAATTCCTGTTCTGTTCTGTTCTTTTCTCTTTTTTTTTTTAGTTGGTTTCCTTGAATTGCTTTTAGTGCCACAAAAAAGCTGACGTAAGTTGGCCTTAGATCACGAGCCGCTTTGAGCCGCACTTGTGAGTGTTAAAAGTACTCGCACTCGTGGTCCTTCTAGTCGTAGTCATAGCCGTGGTCGTCGTCATCGTCGTAGCCGTAAAGTGCATTTTGTTTCCCAAGAATGCCATGTATTTCTCAAGTGAACCTGCTCAGATTCATTCCCTACTCTCCCCCCTTTTCCGTCGAGGTAGAGATACTACTACTTTTGTGGACAAACAAAAGCCTAACGAAAACTAAAAAATAAAAAGAAAACTTGACAATACTTTCAAGTTTGTTCAAGCTGTAACTAGACACACACACACACACACTTACAGTGGCGAGCGAAAGTATATAAACCAGGCAAAGCTAAAGCCAAAGCCTAATGCATGCGTAGGAAAAAACTTTCGTGCACGAAGCTAAAGTCTTTAGGATCTGTAACCAACTCGAAACTCAACTCAACTCGAGCTCGAACTCGTATCAACTGCAGTTTCAAAAACAGTTAAACTCTTTTTATACCACATATATTCTCTATTTTAGTTATATATGTATTTCAGTTGATACACGTGGCTAATGGATTTAAGTTCGAGCTGAGCGACGCAACCAGCCGCATTTTCAGTTAACAACATCCATGGCCTCAATTGTGATCCAATTACAAAATTTCTTAGGGCGCTAATTCAATTACGAGTACTACGAGTGTTTTCCCCCCATCTCTCTCTCCGACTGAACTGAACTGAACTGAATTAAGCTACTTACACAATAATTGACTTCAACAAACTGCATTTGTTGCGCATTTATCTATGTGAACCGGAGAAGCAAGCCACCTTCTAGAAGAAGGACTAAACTCAAGTGCCACAAAAGATAAAAAGTAAACTTTATCAAAGTGGTAGAATGGGTAAAATGAAGTTGCGAGTTACGTTGGGGCTGGGGTTGGTGCTGGGGAAATAAAGATGAAGATGGCTGGTAAGCTGGCGCTGAAGTGCGTTGGGCTTTGTTTACTCACCAGGCGGCATTTCCGCTTCCGCTCTTCGCAGCTTTTTTTGCCCACATTCAGTTGTGGTTTTTACTGCTGCTGCTGCTGCTCCATCAAATTGCAATATCCGCGATAGCAACAGCGACAGCGACAGCGACTGAGAGAGTGCGACATCAAGCGCCTGCCATCGATATCCAAGTCAGTTGACTGCGTCTTTGCACCCTCTTTTCCCTTACCCCTCTTTTTTGCTCACTCCATCTTCTGCTGTGTACTGTGTGTGCAAGATTAATGCATTTTAGCCAAGCCAAGCCGTGCCGGGCCGCATTGTGTGGGTGAGAGAGAGAGTATCTTAATACTTTGGTTTCACTTCAAATGAGCAGGCAACGTTGCTGCCACTTCCCCATGTCCCCATTTCCCCATCCTCATCCCTTTTGCATTTTGCAGAGCACTCTTTGCATATCGATGGCTCTTCAGCCAGAGACTTGCTACTGTTTAAAGAGCAGTTTACCCTCAAAGAACTGTTTTGCTGTTTTGCAAACTACCATAGTTGAAAGAGGGCGTGAGTGTGGGTGAAGATGGTGGATGCAATTTGATTGATGACCGCACATTCATCTGGTTTAAATAGTTGGCATTTGTTGTTTGTCTAATGAACACGCTATTCAAACATAATTGAACAGCTTGATGACACCCAATTATGGACTGGCTAATTGAGTTCAATATTTGCCATGGCAACATTTTCATTCATTTTCGACCAAGATTCGACAGCAGCACGAAACAAATCGAATGCAAAGTAAATTCATTAAAAATTGATTTGTGCAACACCAAAACTAGATATGTAGGTTGTGCGATTAAATACGGCAAAAGTTTATAATCAAAAACATTGCGGCAGCTACCACAAAATATAATGTTAATTAAATGCATTTGCTAAAACAGCAAAATTTCGTTAATCAATGTGATATTAACCGCAACTCAATGCTTGTAAATTGGCATTGCAAATTAGAGCGATAAGTAACAAAATTGAATGGCGAAAATAATTAATTAAAGAGCAATTCATGTGGCTGATACACACTTTCAATACATACGAGTACACGGATAACAAACAAATAAGCAGCAGCAGCAGAAGCAGCAGATGGCCACCAACAACAAGGTGTCAACGGTACAAAGTTGCAATTAAATTAACAACCACGTATCAATAAATTGTACAATATAAGCAGCAGCAAATTAAACAAAAGCAACAGCAAAAAAATCAAGTGAGAAAACTGCAGTCGAGTGTGCTCGACTGTGAGATACCTGTTCCCTATTTTAATTGAAAGCAACACCAAATATAGTATTTTAAATACTTTTTTATTTTTTGTGGTATATTAATTTGGTATATTTTAAAATTTATACCAATTATTTTTAAAATATACCAAAATAGGATACAGAACTAATACTAAATTAAGGCGATCATAACCATTCGTATATTTTAAGAATTATACCACATATGTTTTAGTATATTGCAGTTTTTGTGGTATATGTATCTGGTATATTTTAATAATGTTTAGTATTATTATTGGTATATTAAGTTGGCATATTTTAAGAAATTTTGGTGTTATTCCTAAAATATACCGAATTATTAAACCTCAAAAATACTGAAATATACCAAAAGCTAATATATCTAAAGAATTCATAAATCTATGAAAGAAAATATTTGGCATATTAATATACTATTACATTTAAAATTTGTCATATACAAATATATTATATATTCTATATGGGGTCAGAGATGCCTCTCCTCATATACAATTCCTTACCCTAAGCTTATTTTAGTATTTTTCGCGAAGTATTTATTTGGTATATTTTAAGAATAATACCAAACATTCTTAAAATATACCAATATATTATACAGAATTAATACTAAAATACACCAAATATATAATTTCAATTATATTATATGGGTTTTGGTATATTTGCGACATTGGTATATTTTAGTATTTTTGCAGTATATTCATTTGGTATAATAATAATATAAGAAACGTTCTTTAAAAATAAAACAACAAAATATACCAAAGTAAATATTTGGTATTATATAATTTATCGATTTACTGTTACATTTAAAATATATCATATATATCTGCCTCCTTCTGCCAGTTACATGTAATTCATGAAGGTATAACGTTATATAATACCCTTCTACCCTATGGACACCGAGAATATAAATACAGGTGAAAAGCAAAGTAAAGCACGTAACTGACACAAAAGCAAAAAGCAAAAAAAAAAAATGGGTGAAATGTGTTTATTGGACGGGCGAGGGTTAAACGATAATTTATCTTTCTCTTTGGCATCTCAGCTAAGTTAATTGATAATCAGCAACTTGTTAGACAACTCTCGCTGTGTGTTGCACTTTTATTTAGCAGCACATAAATGACAAATTAAATAATGCGCATTTAATTAAAATGACACTCCAAATGGCAACAGACAGTAGACGCTAACTACACACACACATACACAGAATGGGAACAACCAATCTGACGACGTTAGACTTTGGGAAAAGATTTCATTTTATCTTGTTGAGCAGCGTGTTTGTGTTGCAATTTCTTATTCTTGCCATGATGCGAGCAAAACTAACAAAGCACGTGGATAATTTTAATTTTATGTACTTTCTGTTGCAGACACACACGAGCCAAACTTTTCAAAATTGTTTTGCCAACAAGCAGCAGCAGCAGCAGCAGGAGTAGCAAAAGCAGAAGCAGCAGTAGCTATAAATCTTAGCATACCGCAGGGCGCACAGCAACTTTTGTGGCGCTTACGCTCTACGTAGTTCAAGTCTCGTCGAATGCCACAATGTGGCTTGAGCAATTTGTGCAGCACCAACAACAACAACAACAACAACTACGAAAACAACAACTAGAACGAGAACGTTAACTGAAACTGCAACTGCAACTGAGAGCAACTGTATCAAGAGTGAGCGCACAAAGTACGTATACGAATGGAGGATTCCTCTCGTACATTAGTTTTACTTTTCCACATCACATGTGATGCTGGGGGTGTCATATTGAAAAAAAAATTGCTTTCAAATTGGGCCAAACCAAGCACAATAAAAAAAACATCACACACACACATACACGGCAGATCAAAATAAAGGGGGAGAAAACAGAATGGCAGAAAAAAAGAGTTGAAACAAAATGTCCGGCGGCAACTACAAAATTTTTGTTTCGAAATTAATTGCAGTGGTTGCAGATAGACCAAAAACCAAAAACCAAAAAATAAAAATAAAAGGCAAGCAATACACGAAAAAAAAATCAACAATAGCTTTTACCCAACGAAGTTTCGATACTCTTGCAAGAATATAAAATATTACGTATACGTATACGGATCATATCTTTAAACAATCTTTTAGGTAAAGTTATTTAAAACATAGCTTTATATATTTGTAATTTTCTCAAGGCAAATACGTTGCTCTGAAAAATTCAAGTATGAGTGGCAAGGATTTTGCATACTTTTGTCACTTTTTTCTCACAGTTATTCAGCAGATTTGACCAAACTAAAGCTGAATGCGAATGCGACTGCGACTGTGAATGCAAGTTGACAAGTTGACGACAGCTGGCATTTGACCGGACAGGTATTGTGGTATTCTGGTCGCAATGAAATGTGAATTCTCGTAGTTGGGCATTGTTCATGTCAAGGATCACAATACTTGAGAACATGAACTTTTTCAAGTCAAACAAAAAAATATAACAGAATCGAAAAACGAAAAATTACTCAAAAACATTATCTTTCAGTTTATAGAAAAACAAAAAAAATACTGTTCTTGTACAACTTCATTTAGGACTATCCAATATGTGTTGTTTTTGGTTTTCTTTTTGTGCCGCTGACTAAGAACCATTTAGTTTAAGTGGACTGTCCATTTCAACAGCAGTTGTTCCTTTGTTGTGTTGCTTTTATTTCTTTCAAGAGGAGGGCGAAGTACAGAACATTCACACATGCTGATAAATTCATACTTATACCGCGTGTATATTGCACAATTCTTTAATGTTATGTTATGTTTATTGATTTCGAGGAATGTTTAATGAATTGCAAATACGCACGCAAGCAGAACCCTATACAGTGCGTGTATGTGTGTGTGTATCTACTTAATATTCCTGCTACCCATATATATACATAAGTGTGGAAGGGTATTATAAATTTGTGCCTACAGGAAATGTAGCAAGCTTACTTACAATAATAACTACAAATATGTCTAGGTATATATTTCTTGAAAATTTAGTTGCCATCAGATAAAAACTGTGAAAGGCATTTAAAAAATAATATTGTATTCCAAAGATAGTAAAATAAACTAAAGGCTATATTTGTATAGTGATACACTATTACATTTAAAATATACCATGAAGTCAAAAATATACCGTATACTATATATACAAACTAATATACATATGTATATATATTCAACATTATTATTTGTGCACTATGGTTTTTTTGGTACTTTATGGTATATTTTAAATGTATTAGTATATAATTTTTCGCTATTTTTCTGCATATTAATGTGATATATTTTTAAGTTTAATACTGCATGGTATGTTTGGTATTCTATGGTATATTTTGAATGTAATAGTACATAGATATACCAAATAATGTATTCGGGTTTTAGTTGCCTTGGTTAACAATCTATAAAATTTGGATTGTAGCAGTATATTGATATACTAATTATAGCCCTCTGGACATTTTAGTATATTTTAGGTATATTTTGCAATATTTTTATCGAAAGTGGGTATCTCGCTGGCGAGCATACTCGATTGTAGCTTTCTTACTTATGTTAATATGCAATGAGAACGCTGTAAAAATACCAAGAATGAAAACATTACGTTTTTTTTTTCGTAATATTATTTTAACATTTTTATGCATTACAGATTTCTGGTGGCAGCAGTTTGATGTAAAATCTGTCTTTACCTGAATATTTATGCAATACTTAAACACTTGTAGACATTAATTCAGTTTAATTCATTTCATATTGAACTCCACTCAACTCGAATGCGAGTGGTTGAGTCATGGAGTGTTGGAATGGTGTGGAATGGAGTGGAGTGGAGTGGCATGTGGCGTGTCGAAATGTATCGGAGTTTGTTGAGGCCTCTCTTCATTTGACACTCCATGTTTATTTATCTTGTTAGCCACATACCCAGAGACACGCCTTCCTCCTCTTTTGCACCATATAAATTAATCAATTGCAGACATATACTGTGACATACATGCGTGTGGCAGAGTCGCCCGCAGACAAATATTTGCCACATCTGTATAAACTTTGGACAAAATGCCGAAATGTGCGCGAAGCAGAGAAGCGAGAGAGAGAGAGAGAGTGTGTGTGAGAGGGGGAAGGGGGAAGAAAGAGGGAGATAGAGGTACTCGTATGTTGTCCAGTTCAGGCAGCAAAACGAGTCACGATGGGCATCAAAGCTGCAGTTCAGCTGTCAATTGAAGTCGTTGCTGTCACCGTCGTGACAGAGAACATCACAAATATCCACACACACACACATACACCGACTGAACACACACTCTCACACACACACACACACAGACAGAGGCCCAACAGAACGAGAACACGCATGCTGTGGGCTGACTGATGTGCGCTGTTGACTGTTTGTTGTGTGCTCGTCTATAAATCATGTTAATTACGTTATAGCAAATAATTTGCCTGCATTTCCACACACCCGCACAGAGAGTGAGAGAAAGAGAGAGAGACTGACACACATATGTAGCCATGGTTCATACATAACATATTGTATACTAACATGAGGCTGCTGGCTCCTGCTGCTGTTCGTCATGTTTCTCGCTGTTCGTCGCTGTTCCCAGTCTCGGACAGTTGGCAGTTGGCTCACACACATCTGTAATGCATCACTTATTTGCTTGTTGTCATGTGCGGCTCTGCAATATTTGCGGTTGGTCTGAATTCAGCAAAACCAACTGTGCGTATACGCAACATCATTACAGCCCCAACGAACGTAACCTGTTCCGGTACTTGTTCCGTTACGTTAACATCCTTAGCCCACATACCATACTCGCATACTACATAGTACAACATCTGCGAGTGCTCACAAATATTAGCTTATAATCTATCTTTGGCAAAGTGCTCTCTTATTATATTGTATATTGTATACAAATAATAATCAACAAGTGACCAAGATTGTTTCCCATTCTAATTATTTGCCTATCAAGCTTTTAGTACTTTATTTAAATATGTGAAGAAACAGTTCAGGCCAATTTAATAAGAGGAAACAAGTAAGAAAGCTACCGTCGATGAAAGCGAAACAGTGCAGTTCATTGGTTCGGGTGAATTCTGTTAGAGAACTGACGTTTATTTCTATAAATCCTAATTCTTATATAGCTAACAAATTTTCTTTTTTGAATATTTATAATATGCAACTCATGAACATTTAATATCCTTAAATGCATTTCAAGTAGTTCAAAATATCTTGTCACAGCGCATTATGTGTGAGATACATTTTTAGGATCTTTTCTTGTTTGTTCTATATTTTTATGAGATATGTATGTGTACACTATTGTCTTCATGTTCATGTTTAAACAGCAGTATTATGCTTTCAATATACAAAATTAATACTAAAAGATACCGAAGGCTATAATTAGTATATAGATATACTTTACCCTCAAGTTATATCAGTAATTTTATATTATTACTTAAATACATATAAAAAGAAATAAAAAATAATTATATATAATGTGCACATAAAAAGCAGCTGCACTTTTACACAGACACACAATTTTATTCCACTTAATATTCACACTTGATTGAACAAAAAGAATTCATGACGCGTTACTCAACATTTAGTTTGAAGTGAAATTTTAAACACTCTTACTTCTACTTGCAACATGTTAGTCTGCATTAGAAGAACTTACAATCGCTGTGAGCAAATTGTCAGCTCGACATTCTATTTGCGTTCATTCAACCTGCCACCTCGCAGTCTCTCGTTTGCCACCAGGGAAGCGATGGGAAGGAAAGGCGATTGCAGACTGGCCTCAGCCTGCTCTGGTACTCCCAGCTAGCATGACAATAGCCTGTGGCAGGCCCTGTGGGAGTCAGAGAGTCAGGGAGTCAGCGAGTCGACTAGTCGACTAGTCGAGTGAAGAGTGAAGAGTGCTGTGGGATCGTAAGTACTGGTGTGCAGTAAGTATGGACAATGTTGTGCCCTGGTTTAATTGAGTTTGCCACAAGCAAATAGCCCGACTGACAGTTGAAGTTGCAACTTTAAGCACTTGCTCACAACAGAGTGCCACTGAACAGCAGCAGCAGCAGCGACAACACCGGGCACTTGGCCAGCTGCTTGTGGCGCATTTGAAAATGGCTTCTGATGTCGGGTGTTAGATGCTCTGTTGTGGCAATGTGGTATATTTTACATTCTATGGTATATTTTGAATGTTGTAGATACGACAGATACGGTCATAGGTATATTTTAGTATTTTGCAGTATATTAATGTAGGAATAATTTTGTATGTAATAGTATATCACATTTCCAAATATAGCCTTTAGTCTATATTAGAATTTTTTGTTGTTGTTTTTGAATATAGTAAAATATCGATACAATAAATATAGTCTTCATCGAATTTTAGTATTTTTCAGTATATTTTTGTGGTATATTGTTTGAATTATTTTTGAACTCTATGGCATATTGTGAATGTAATAATATGTTACTATACCACATATATCCTTTGGTCTATTTTAGTATTTTTCAGTACATTAAAGAAGAAATACTTTTGTACTCTATGGTATATTTTGGTGTAGTATATCAATACACCAAATTCAGTCTTCGGTATATTTTAGTATTTTTCAGTATATTAATTTGTACATGTTGTGCACTCTATGGTATATTTTAAATGCTGTAGTATATCGATAAACCAAATATAGTCTTCGGAATATTTTTGTATTTTTCAGTATATGATTGTGAGTATATTATGTACTCTATGGTATATTTGGAATGTAGTAGTATATTAATATACCACATACACATCTATTAGTATTTTTCAGTATATTGAATGTGGTATGTTTTAATGTTTAAAACGTATAGTGGGTGTTTCACAGTCGAGTGTGATCGACTTGTTTTTAGTTCGAACAGACAAGTGGCCATCATAAAGCAGGCCGCACAAAATGGCCGTATGTCGAGATTTCAACACTTGAAAAAAAGTGTCTCGCAAGACAATAGAGGCGATAGGGCCCATCATCATTTGGGACAGCACACTTCCACTTATTTGTTGTCCTACATATTTAACCATGTGTTCCACATACACACACCCTAACACACACACCCAAGCACACACACACATATCGTGGTTTGTCTGACTTTGAGCAGTATATGAAGTAGCTGCTGTTTGTCGCTGGCTATCGTTTAATGCACTGGAAAAATGATTTGACTGGGCCAGTTCCGTTGCCCAATTTGCGGTCGAGTTTCTTTACAGCAAACTTTGAATGCCGGACCCCACTTGTGTTATAGTAGTAGTAGTAGTTATAGGAAAACGCTCGAAGCGGTTCTCATTCCAAATCTGTCTTTAACTCCAGCGCTGACCTTGTCGCTTTTGTTGTACTGAGAGTGCTTTGTGTGTGCTTCAAATTTATGATTTGAAATGTGACTTTGAAAAGCGAATCTGGCGAAACATCTTTTGCGTTTTGCCCATTGCCGTTTGTCGTTGTCGTTGCCGTTGCCATTGCCATTGCCGTTTGCCTTTTACTTTGCTGCTGTCTTTCAGTTTCATCTTTGCGTTTGCCTTCGTTTCGCTTGACATTTCACTTTTTGCCATTTTCACAATATATTTTCTCTCTATGGCATTTGTTGTTGCCCTTTTGCTGACAAACATATTCCCCCTTTTCTTTTCTTTATTTTATTTTTCTCCTTTTTTTTTGCTCTCTTTCTTAACTTGTGGTTTGCATGTGAAGCCAAAAGGATATGCTGATGATACTGCTGTGCTGTGTGTTGTTTGTCATGCATGCAAGAGAAGATGTTCAGATACTGGCACATTGAATTATCAGTGCGAACCTCAAAGGCATGCTCCATAAGCTTCATGCGCTCGCTGCATAAGTTTTCACTATGGCAAACGCTCGAAAAGCATTTCAAGAATCCAAAAATTCATTAATGTAAAGGTTCAAATAATATACACAACTTTAAACAGGCATATTGAATTATAATTTAAGCAGTGCTAATTTAAGTGCACTTGGCTAAAATATTTAAAACAAATTTATGAACATGGCAAAAATATTTGTAAAATAAATGAAACGTAGAATAATATTTTATTATTCGAAAATAATTTAACTACTATTACGAAACTTATTCTTTAAAGATAAGTGGCTTAAATATATATAGATTTATATAGTACTACATTATAAATAATCCATAGATTGCAAGTAAACCCCATAGAAAGAAGTCTTTTTATAAGCAACATACATTTGTCAATTAAAATAAACTCAATATGATAATAATAATCTAGGAAAAGCAGAAATTTTTCAAATGAAATATATTTATAAGGTTACATACAGTAGAGCTAATATTTGTGTGCCACAAATCTGAAAAGACTCTACTTGATAATAAACTAATCCAGCAAATTAGCAAAATTCCTGAAAATTAAAAGGGAATCATTTCAGTGATTTAGAAGAATCTGTTTATAAGCCACATTCGTAGAACTAATGATTCTTTAAATAAAATAGACCCAATTTAATGATAACAAGTTAAATCTTCATCAACAGAAAGCTAAAAAATGTAAAATGAAATCTATTTATAAGGATACATGTAGTTGAGCTAATAATTGTCTGCCACAAGTCTGAATAATTGGCTGACTTATTGCGGATCAACTGCTTCAAATGGGTCAACTTAGCATTTGATACTGCAGTAGCATAATTGAATTCGTGATTGCTGCTCTCTCTCTCTCTTTCTATATATCTCTTTCTCTCTCTGTCTATATAGAGCATGCTTCAGTTCGGTTTGCCTTTTGCTATGGAAATTCCTTTCATGTTTTTAATTATTTTCTTATGCCTCACTTAAGTATCTTTTGCCTACTTGCCCTTCGCCATATTTCCTGTACGCTCTCTCTCTCTCTCTCTCTCTCTCTCTGTCGCTCGCTCTCGACGCACTTTCGAGTGCTTTGTAATTTTTGCGGTTTTTAAGCCTTTGTGGGTAGACTTCCATACTCCGTCGAATTGTTGCCGCCCCTCTTTGGCACTTGAACCCTGTATCAATAATGTGGATTTCGGGGGCTGTCAGTTGCCGGCTGTTGTCCTTTTGTTGTTGCTGTTGCATTGTTGCCGTTGTAAAGATTTAATCTTTAGCTGCTGTGGATAATTGCGGACTTAAGCATGCGCATAAAAGTCATTACGTTGACTGCCGCAAAACGAGCAATTTAGATTTATTCTAATTAGTGGCCCCAGCAACAACAGCAACAACATCAACAACAACAAGAACGATAACAACAACAAATGCTTCGACATCAGCATCGGCAACAACAATTCAAATGCTAATCAAAGCATTTTTGGGGGTACAAACGGAAGCGTGTCTTGAAAAATGTCGCGTCTTAAGCGATGAAGTTGCCTGGAAAATCTCATTGAAATCAACAGCAGCTGTTCGCATTTTCTTAGCTTTTTTTTCTTCTTCCTTTTTTTTCGCCTTCCCTTTGTAAATTGTTGCTGGGCATATTGCGCATACGTTCCGTAGGCTGAGCTGATAATTTAAAATAATTTGCAAGCATTTCGATAGGAAATGATATCTCATTGCCCGCAATTACAATATTAAATATTTAAGAACGGTAATTTGTAAAATTTGCTTCGCCAAAAAATTAGAAAATGTTTTGCTACCTTTTTGAAGACTTAAAGATGTCACTAAATGTCTTTTATTTGCTCTCTCTTGTTGTCTATTTAATGCAAAATTTGGTATATCGATATATTAAATAAAACATTCGGTATATTCTTGTATTTTCCAGTAAATGAGTAATAATTTAGTATATTTAAGGAGTATTACTACTGGTTGGTGTAATTTCAATGTAAAATAATTTCGGTATACCATATATAGATTTTGGTATATTTTAGTACATTTATTTTTTCTTTTTTCTTAGAATCTCTAACTCTGCTCTTTTCTAATTTTAGAGTCCACTCTTGATACATTTGATAAAGCAAATGTTACGATTTGTCTCAAGGAAATGCGCGACAAGCTCGAGTTTTTGCATAATAATAATGGGAAATATGCTGGGCATAATGTATTCATATTGTGCGTATATATCACTCACAATCTTGAGCTTGAAATATGCCTTTGAATTAGTTGAACATGGCAATATTTCGCGCAAGTTTTGTTTTGTTTTGTTTTAAAGTCGTTGCGTTAAATGGGCACTGAAACAATCAGTTATGTGTGCCTTATCTGAGCTTAACTGACTTCGTCACACTCAAGCTCGTACCTTTCTTTTTCTCTTTTTTTGTTGTATATTGACTTGATGCTTTAGCTAATGATTTCGCCCTGCAGTGGGGCAGCCACGCTGCGTATACGCAATACGCAGTCACTTTGTTTCAATATGCATGCCACGCCCTGGCTTTTGCCAACGCCCACACATGCTGTGTGTGAGTCGGAGGGGGCGGGCCCAAAGTCACTTAACCAAATAAATTTTCAACCAAAAAAAAAAAAAACGAAGGAGGATAACAAAAAAGACATGAGAGAGAGAGAGAGATAGAGAGAGGAAAAGCCAGATGGAGAGGCAGGGAAAAGAGAGTGTTGTTTGCTGCTGTTGCTCAAGTATTTATTTTGCCTGAGTGCGCTACAGTTTTTAAGTTTGTTTGCGCTGTGTTTGCAGGGCAACTCAAGGCACAACTTGCAAATATTCATTACAAACACACACTCACACACATGCTCGGTAAGTTGAGCTGCCTCACTCACACAGAGAAACACGTCGAACGCTATGGCACAGAAGCAAACTTAATGTGATTAAAATTGTATGGCTGTTGGTGGCTGCTTTTCCTTTGGCTGCTGCTGTTCTTGCTGCTTCTGCTTCTGCTTCTGTTTCTTGTTTCGTTGTGCACTTTCACCTATGGCAAGCCCAGAAGAGACGCCAGCGCGAATAACAGCGGCAGCTTGCAATAAAACCAAAGTGTGGCAACGCTCTGTAGTGAGCTTGAGCCTGGTGTGGCAGCCACATCTTAAAGTAGCAAATTTATTTGGCATTTCTTGATTTTATGTTGCGTTTATTTTGCGATTGCGCATACGCCACATTGGCCCAGCAAACCGGCAACCGACAACCGGCAACCGTCTACGGCAGCGGCAACAGCAACAGCAACAGCAACAGCAACGACAACGGCATTGTTAAAGCGCCGCTTAATGGATGCTTAAATAAAATTTTAAAGCATTTGAAATTTAGTGTCGAGTTTTAGTGTTTGTCATTAGTGTTTTGGCAGGCGTTAAATATTTAATGGTCGCTGCGGACAGAGCAACGACATAGACGGCGAGAGTATGGAGCACAAACCAGAGGCAGAGGCAGAAGCTGATGTAGAAGCAACAGCAAAACGTAAATGCCGCTTGAAGCGTTGCAAATTTGCAACAAAGTGTTTGTGTTGTGGATAATTAATATGGCCAAAAAGGCAGAAGGGGCATCAGAGCTATGTTAGTTGAGGCTCTTGGCAAATTGACAGAAGGTTTACGACGACCAGTTCTGCGAATTGTCCACAGCAAAAGTTACACAGCGTACAACATTCATCAAGAATTATACCACTAGACGAACAGTTCGTGTATAACTTCAAGTCGATTAAGTTTGCAAGTGTTATTTGCCACTGATTTGCACGAACAGTCAAAGTAAAGTTCAACTTTCCGCACAATATGTAAAAGTCAACTTTAACTTCTCATCTCGAGCGTCTTCTACATTCCCGATCCATTTTCATTGAATGTCAGATAAAAGCGACATCAAACTCACGCTAAAACTAGAACTAAAAATACTGCAAAGAAAGATTTATTCAAGTGTACTCGACTGTGAGATACCCGCTTCCCATTTTCAATAAAAGCAAAATAGTGCGGTATTAAACTTAAAATATACCAATATACTAAAAAATACTAAAATATATCAAAACGTATATTTAGTATATCGATATACTTTTACACTAAACATGTACCACAGAGTACGTAATATACCAGATAAGTACATCGATATACTATTACATTAAAAATATACCATAGAGTATAAAATATACCCGATTGTCAACCAAATCAATTAAAACGAATACACACTACCCATTTAAAAAAAAAAGCAAAACGGGGGATATTCTCCTTACAATAAAATATCAATTTTATATACTGAAAAATACTAAAAATATACCAAAATATATATTTAGCATTTCGATATACTATTACATTAAAAATATACTACATAGAGTACAAAAATCGGCAGTTTGCTATATTTGGTATATCGATATACTGTTTCATTACAAATATACCATAGAGTGAAAGTATTCTAGATTGTCAACCAAAGCAATTAAAACCGACATTTGCCGCCTATTTGTAATAAAAGCAAAACAATAAATTATACCCACTTAATATACTGAAAAGATACTGAAATTTATATATAGTATATTTATACTATTACATTACAAATATAGTACATAGAGTACCAAAACAACTAAAACCCGACAGCACAGAAACGGATAGTCGAATTGGACTTGACTATATCATCTCGGCTGTTTGGGCTGACCAAGAATAAATATACTTTATATAATACCCTGCTACGCTATGGCTTAAATAGAGATTTACCTGAAAATATTATGTATAGTATATAATATTGTAAATATAATTTAAGAAAAGAAATTGCGCAACTTCGACTTCATTTCGGCCATAAACTAAAATTCCAAGTGGTTGCCTGTGTGTGTAAGAATATGCAGACGAGGCTAATCTATAACTCTTAAGCTGCTCTGTGCTTACGTGGCACACACATACACTTGGGATATGCATATTGAAAGCAACACTGGGCAGAGCACACTCAATTGGCACAACAACAATGCAGATGCAGATGTGGATGTGGATGTAGAGGAAGGAAGAGGATGTGATGAGAAAACGTAGCCAAAAAAATCGAAAAACCAGAAGCGAAAACCAGATGCAGATGTAGATGTGCAGCAAGCAGGCTATTAAATACACGAGGGAAACTACTTTTAACCCAAATCTGCGGGCATAAAAGACATCGTGAGAGGCCAGGCCAAAGAACGAAGAGGCAGGCAGTGAGGCAGTGAGGCATTCCACATATGAGCACAAATAATGCAACGATGGCGGCTCTATGATGGTCACGTGGAGCACTGCCAAAGAGCCGGCAAAGAAGTGGCAAATGGCAACAGCGAGAAATGCAACTGAAATCGACAAGACGAAGAGGGAAAGGGAGAGCGAGAGCGAGAACGAGAGGAGGAGAAGGAGGCACAAACAAAGAGATAGCGACACTTGTCTGACAGGAGCAGCAGCGGCAAAAGCAGCCTGGCAGGCGTCATCCGGCTACAGCTTCCCTCTTTTTCTCTCTCTCTCTCTCTCTCTCTCTCTCTCTAAGCGCGCTAACATACGCACATACAATGCGATAGAGCAGAGGGTGTGGAGAGGGGGGGCACTTTGGCAACGCGCCTCGTGCCGCAACAGATTCAGATTCAGTTTCAGATGCAGATGCAGATTCACATGCTGCAAGCGTGATTAAGCTGCAATTTTTATACAATATTTACACACAGTTGGTTTCGTCGAGGGGGCGGGGCAGATCGGGGGCTGTCCGGGCCATACTATATAATGACATTCATGCACAGTTGCAAATGCCGACGCCGCCAACAAGCGTCGCCGTCGCCGTCGTCGTCGCCTTGGCGGCTGCCATATAATACAGATATTACAATATGCGGATTATTAGGCATTATGCATGTGTGTTTCCTCTTTTACTCCCCCACTGGCTTGCTCACTCTCTCTCTCTCTCTCGCACACTTTCTACCTCACTCTCTTTCTGTTATTGTGCTAACAATTTCTATTCATAAAAGTGTGTGTGGCATGCAAATTTATTGTGTACTTTGCCGCCAAGCTGCGGCATTTTCATTTTGGCTTTGCCTCTGATTCTCATTCTGATTCTGATTCTGCTTTTGCTTGCAGCTAAAGCGAGTTTTTGATTGGGATTTGCATTTGCCATTGGCATGTTGTCTGTGTCTGTGTCTGTGTGCGGGAGACGAGAGAGAGAGAGAAAATATGTTGAACGGTATTGGGATTTGGGTGCCAAGGTTTCTGGGTTGAGTGTCCAACCAACGTGTTCCCGCACTCTGTGGGCGTCTGCTTGTCATTAGCATCGCATTTGTTGTGCCATCGCACGGCACAATGAAGCAACATTATCAGCCAGCTGGATTTTCGATATGATGTCAGGCATGGGAGGAACACACTCTGCTTATTCAAATTGTTTGAAAATCTCTCCTTCTCTCTCTCTCTCTCTGTGTCAGGCTCAATGCTCGACTAGAGCTTACAGCTCTCGCACTTATGATTAAATTTATAGCACACATAAGCATCAAATAATTCACTCTATATCGCTTCTCAGAAAAATTCCACTAATTCTCCAAGCATTAACAGCGTTGTTATACGAAATATAAATTCAAATTTATTAGCACCGCTTTCAAGATGCATTTTTAAGTTTTTTATTTAGCGCACTTTGATCATAAATTGAACTTCAATTTGCTCTATACTTACAAATATCCAGAATAACAACAACAGAAAATTTCAATAGAATTTATTTAACAAAAATAAAAAGTAAATTGTAAAATTACTAAATATAATCAAGTTAAGTCTCTCATTTGAATCAGCACAATAATAACTTTGAGTTTAGAAAAATAAAACACCAAAAAAGACGATTTAATTATATTTAATTTTAACTATACAAATATAAAATTAATTTCTTTTTCTTTTAAATTAAATTTAACAAATATCTAAAAATTATTTGAAAAATAATATAATGATTTTATTTAAAAAAGTAAACTTAATTTACATTTTGTTTACTTTAATTTAATTAATAAAAAAAATATAAAAATATAAAAATACAAATTAATATATATGTTTATCTATATTAAACTTTTATTATAGAAATCAAACTTTATTTATATATTATTCAAATTAATTTGATTAAAAAATTCCAATTATATTGTGTTTATATACATAAAAAATACATATATATTTTGATTTTCTCTTATTTTTTATTACAAAATACATACCTGTTTTTTTTTAATTTTTTTAAATTAAATTTAACAAACTTCACAGTCATTTTATTTAAATGCATTTTATCAATTAAAACTAATTATTTAAAAAAATGAAATAAAAATACATTTTCAATTATGTTTAACTTTTATTATACAAATTTAAACTTTATATATTTTTTTAATTTAATTGTACAATAAACATTAGTTATTACAAAAAAATATATTTTTATTTATATTCAATATTAATTATTAGTGTAATAAGTTAGGGTTAAATTGTTTTTTTTTTTATACCCGCTACCCATAGGGTAAAAGGGTATTATAACTTTGTGCCGGCAAGAAATGTATGTAACAGGTAGAAGGAGGCATCTCCGACCTTATAAAGTATATATATTCTTGATCAGCATCAATAGTCAAGACGATCTAGCCATGTCCGTCTGTGTGTCTGTCCGTCTGTCCGTGTGAAACACTGGATCTCAGAGACTATATGAGATGGAGCTATATTTTTTTTTTTTCGACAGCATTTGTTATGTTTGCACGCAGATCAAGTTTGTTTTAAATTTTTGCCACTCCCACTTCCGCCTTCGCAAATGAAAAAGTCGAATAACAAGCGTAACTTTAGAGCTAGAGCTTCGAGCTTTTGATAGGTACAATAATATTTATAGTAACTGTGAATCCTGAAAATTTGGTTGCGATCAGATAAAAATTGTGGAAGTTATTTAAGAAATACTTTTGCATGGGCAAAAACGCCTACTTACTAGGGGTTTTAGTTTTATGCCGCCTGTGGTACATTTTGAATGTGGTACTATATCGGTTTAATAAAAAATACCATTTGGTATATTTTTAGTATTTTTGTAATTTTGGTATTTTTTAAAAAAATACCACAATATATCTCACAGTCGAGCACACTCGACTGTAACTTTCTTACTTGTTTTAAACTAGATTTCCAATGTATAATAATTATTTAAAAAATAAAATTTGTTTTATATATATTTAGTTTTTTTTTTTAATTTAAACTTCATTCATCTATTATAATTTAAAAAAATTATGAAAGCCTAACTTATATTTAATAATTGAATGCCACAAAAAATGGTCCCTAATTTAAATTGTTAGTCAACTGTAAATAAATAGAATCAATGAATTATTTTTTATTCACTTTAAAGCTATAGTCAAGCAGACTTTTCAAATGGCCATTTGAGAACTGGGTATAATAGGCTCATAGGATTTAGTAGTATATATGTATATATTGAAAGAGAAAAGTAGGCAACATTTTTAAATGCTTTGCACTAAGCTCTTTTGTGGCCCGTTAATGTTCATTATATGTCTGCACAACACACACACACGCACATTGAGACTGACAGAAACACACACACACACACAATTGGTTGGTGCTACTTATTTATTTATTTTGCCACTTAAGACCTTAAGTGCCAACAAATAAATTACAATTACACCCCACAAACAAAAAAATATAAAAAACCGTAAAAAAGTAAATAAAATTGCAACAACAAGAGTTCAAATGATAGAGAAATGTCCTCAAAAATGATATCATTATACTCGTAGTATAAATGAAAAGTGGCAGACAAATAAAAGAGCCAAAGTGTTGTTATTAATTAAGTGGCATTAACTGACGCCGCCCCATTGAGAGCTGAAACTGACCATAACCCATAACCCATAACCCGAAACCCGACACCAGAAACCAATCACAAATAATGCACAAACAGCAAATAAAAGCGACAAAAGACAAATACACAAAAAAATAAAAAAAAGGAAAAACATCGAATACAATACTACAATTAAAGCAGCAACAATTGCAATTGCATTTCCAATTTCAATGACATTTTATTAGATTTAATTGACAATTCTTTTTTTTTTTTTTTTTTTTTTTTGTTGGCATTGTTTTTAGCCCGAAAGGCAAAAGGCAGCAGCATCGATGTTGCAGCTACTGTTTCAGTTAGTTAGTGAAAATATTTGTCGCTCTCACTCTCTCTATCATTCTCTCTGTGTCGTCTCTTTCACTCGCCCGCAAGTGGAAAACCGCAGAACCGACATAAAAATATTTTCATACCACAAATTTGATTTTAATTTGAAATTGGCATGGCAACACGCGTTTGAAATTGAACACTTGACAATATTCAATGTAATTTGGCTAAAGGGCAAATTTCCCTTTTCGGCTTTCACCATTTTCGTCATGCGTGACAGGCTTTCCATGCTTTGAACTTTCACTAACGACTGAGATTCTTCCTCAAATAGAAGCTAAAAATAATCTAAGACGCACAGCTTGAAACCTGTTTATAAAGCAGTTTATCAATTTATGGACAAGCGACAAAAACACAAAAAAAAAAACACACAAAAAAAAACGTAGACTGAAATAGATCAGATTTGATTGTAAATATTCTACAGAAAAATACGGGTTCATTAAACATGAAGTGTTAAATGATACAGCTTATATTAAATTAGCTAAAATTAATATGTCAAATCTGCATCATTATTGATCTCGTTTGATAGAAAAATTATTGTTGGAAATTTATAAGCGACAAAAAAATAAATTAAGAAATTATGAATGATAGATTTATCGTACACCATTAACTGCAAAATATGTTTTAAGTAAGTTAACAACAACTTATATATGATATACATACATAACTCATATTCAATTAGTTGTGCATACATTTTAATAGCTAATGTCAAGTCAAGTTATAAGTAATCGACCAAATAATAAGTAAGAAAGCTACAGTCGAGTGTGATCGACTGGAATACACTCGCTACCTATTTTTAATGATACCAATGTAGTGCCGTGTTTTTTCTAAAAATTTACTAAATTAATATGCCGCAAAAATAATAAAAACTATACCAAAGATTATGGTAGATTGTAAAAATATGCCTTAAGTAATGAATATGGAATAGCTATTGAGTTGGACTCTTTGAAAATGTTATAATGAAGCTACTTACTATATATCACTTTCGATGTAATATCACATTTTCACCATAATTTTGCGCTTTTTGAAAGCGAAACTATTATATGAAGCAACAAATAAAAATAAATAAATTAGGAATCTCATATTTATTTTAAATGTTCAACTGATTCTTCTTAAATTTTTCATATAACAACAATTAGGTTGACTCTGTGCGAATCTTATTATGATACAATTTATTATATGTAATCTTAATAGGAAATTTGCATTATTATTATGCGCTTTTTGATAGCGAAACTAATTTAAATGTCGCTCTGGCAATTTGCAAAATTTTGGTATAATGAAGGCAGAGCTAACTACCGTTACCAAAGGGCATCAATCTATATACAATTCCAACACAATTAGCACATGTCATCTATGTCTGTATGTGTGTCTATATGTAGGTGCGTGTGTGTGTTTTGTTATTCATAAAGCAATTGTATAGGAAGTAGTAACTGAGACACTGGCGACAAAACAATGGGCAAACATTTGTAATACGAGATATGCGAGGAAGAGAGAGAGAGAGAGAGAGAGAGAGAGAGAGATAGAGAGAGAGGGGAGAGAGAGAAGACTCGTAAATAAAACAAAGCAATTGCATTGGCAGCAAATTAGCCAACAATAACAGCAATAACAGAAACAACAGCTGACAAATGCAGTCACAGAGTCAGCTTCCACCTAAGTGATTTAGCAGCCAATGGCAAAGCAGAGCCTGCATTAGGGCCAAAGCATAGTCAAATGCAGAGAAAGAGAATCGCACACACACACACACAAACACGTAGACTCAACCGCAATCACAATCAGAGATAGCAGAAGTGTGTGTGAGTGTGTGTGTGTGTATTTGTATTTTAGCAGCTGAAACACATCGAATAATTTCAAATCCACATAGACATATTGATACGATCGTCTAACTAAGTGTGAGACGCTTTATGCCTGATTACTTGCGTATGTATGCATGTGTGTGTGTATGTGTGTGCCACATTCATTATACAGGAAGCCGCTTGACTCCCTCTCCCTCTCTCTCCTCTCTCTCTCTCTCTCCCTCTCTGTCTGTCTGCATGGATGCGTAGCAGGCCATTGTCGGAATTGTCGAGTGCTGGATGCTGCCGGCAGACGAGTTGGCAGCCCGCAACTGTTATTAAACATTAATTTATGCATTACTAGAGCGCTTAAATTAATCAGTAAATTGCATGCTGCACACACACACACACACATGTATGTGCACTCAATTACATTTCTACACACACACACACACACACACATACACAGATTCAAACAGAGACAATACTCAATGCTGGTTGGTTGGTGGCTTAAAACAAATTAAATGGCCACAAAAGCTGTTTGCTATTTGACAGTCGCATCGTTGATATTGCATTTTTGTTTAAACATTAATGAGCATTATTTAAATGCAACAAGCACGCATTTCATTTGCGATTGCATTGCTAAGCGAATCAATGGCATCACTTAAAGTTAATACGCTTTCCGCTTTACACACACAATTCACAATTCATCGAAAAATAGTGCAATCTCAATAAGCCAGACATTTAATGTGAAATCATTTTCATCATGCGCCACACAATTCTTAACGTCAATCTAATTGCAACGCTTTTCTTTCTCTTTTCTCTCTCTCTCTCTCTCTCATTGCAGACACTTGAGTAGATCATCGTGAAGGCAGCGTACAAATTGTATTCTCGCTTTAGGTAAGTGAATGCCACTCGGCATAAAATACAATTTTACAAGTACGCAATTTATAAATGCAATAAAAAAAAACAATAATAAGTAAGAAAGATAGTGACGACTGTGAGACACCTGTTACTGATTTCAAATAAATACCGTATTTTAGTATATTATAAATACATCACCTTCTTAAAATATACCAAAAATGGCAGTCGATATATTTTTATGAGAATAAACAAACTACACAATCTTAAAATATACCAAATTAATATACCGATAACATACCAAAATATTTCGAAAACTATATTTAGTACATCTACAGTCTAAAGTGCTCAACAGAGAGATATTATACCTGCTACTCATTTACAATAAATAGTATTCTTTAGTATATTGTTGGTATTTACATTTGGTATATTTAAAGAATAATACCGCTCATTCTTAAAATATATCAAAAATAGCAGTCGCTATATTTTCGCGTTTTCTTTAGCAATAAACCATTGGCACATTCTTAAAATATACCTATTTTATATACTAAAAAATAAAATAGTATATTTTTATATTTAGTATATTTTTACATTTGGTGTATATGTAAGATAAAATACTAAAATATTCTGAAGGTTGTATTTTATATATTAATATAGTACCAGATTTGCAACCCAAACAAATAGGACTCGGCCATATATTTGCTGTAGGCCCAAATGTTTAATGACCTTCTAACTTAAGACAAGCGACTACAAAAATATATAGCATAAGAATCTGTTTCAATTTAATTTTCCTATGCCTGGCTCATGGATCACGGCTAATCGTATTTACTTTTTTTACTATGCAACCAGTTCATAAGGGCAATTTTGATTTTTAACTGTTAGGGAGCGAAAGAGACGGAGACGGAGACAGAAGCAGAGGCAGCATCTTCATTGTGCCGCGATTCCCTGTTTTAGTGGGTTGTGCTGTCAGTCTGCAAGTCAGTCTGTCCGTCAGTCAGTCAGTCAGTGAGCCACTCCGTCAGTTCGTGAGTGCTCGCTGCCTCCGCCTCAGCCACTGACTCAGCCTCATCTCGTCGTTTTGGCTCGACTGAATGATAAATGGCTGACATTGCGGTTGTAGGCAACATTAAGCGTTGTTGAAACGCCACAGATTGCAATTGTTGGCCCCACAACACCAACCACTTTGCACCCCTGCAGCACCGCTGCTCCAGCCCTGACTGATTTTTATGCCCTCCTCTTTGGCGCTCGTCAAAAGTTCTGCTGGCTGCTTTTTGTGCTGTGCTGTGCTGTGCTGTCCTGTGCTGCACCGAAGAGCTGCGATTCTCCCAACACACAGACAGCACAACTTGTAATTTGTAATACTCTGAATGCCAAGCAAGTTGTTGTAGTTGTCGCTGCTGCTACTGTTACTGGTTAACAGTTACTACTGGTAGCCAGGTCATGATTTTGAAATGAAATGCATTTGTGAGCTGATTTTTTTTTCTTTTTGTTGTTGCCCTGATTTAATGATATTTTATTGAAACGCCTCGCTGCACTTTGAATGAAGACCCACTTCAAGCAAATTTATTTCGCTCGCTCTTCTCTTCCTATATCCTAGCTGTCAATTCATAATCCAAAATCCCATTACAATATGCATCAAACTTTTTTTGGGAATACCACAAGTCAAACGTCCATTAACTCAAATTACATTCAGCTCTGCGACATCGAAATATTTGCATTAATAATTTGTAGAACAAACTTAAATACAAGTATGACATACATTTGATGTAGTGAAGGTACAGATTAAATTAAACTGATTTGCTTACGAAAATTGAATTATTTAGAATTTGCGAGCAATCTGTCAATCCAATTCTAAATCTAATTAAATCATTGCCACATCTAATTGAATTCAAAAATATATATGCATAGACGCTAAATGTTTTCCGATTATGTTATGTTATTTAATACATTTTTTTATTACACATATAATCCACAATTTGCACGCCATCAATTAATTTATTCATCTAATTAGGGTCAATTATATTATTATAAAAACGTAATAAGGGCAAGAAAAAAAAGAGTGAATAAAAAATATATGCAAAAAATTAAATTTGTTGCCACATTTTAAATGGCAACCATAATTCATAAATCGTGGCACTATCGAGGCTGTAGAATAAACACCAATTAATTATGACATCGATAACAAGAAAAAATACTATATAGGAATATAACATTAACGTCACAAAGAGTTAATGACAAGCAGATGCCCTATGTTTTTATTTTTATTAGTTAATCGTGTTGAATTTGAATTTTGCTTTATTTCAAAATTATTCTTCACACTTTTTTGTGTGTTTTGAATATTAATTAAACTGAAAACCAATAATCAAACTAAGTGCAAAAAAACAAAATTGGGTAATTGAATAAATAACATAAATGAATTTCAATATGCATTTTGATTAAATCATTTTGGTCAACACATTTTTGAAAGTTTTAGCAAACAATAAAATTGTCCTTTGTGGAGAGTATAATACTAGCAAAAAGGAAAATTGACGCATGCCTGTGGACATATACAAAAATAATACGTTCAATTTATGACAAATATGTTGATGCACATATAAATATGTATGTTAAACGCTTACTCAATAATGACAACAAAAATATTCCGATGACTTTTTAATTAAAAGCAACAGAATTTTGACAAAAGCGCCGAAAGCAATTGTAATCGACTCTTAATTGTTAATGGATTATCATTAGATTTTGGTCTTATCGCATTTCCATTATATTCAACATTAACAAAACAGACTGATGACTGAATTAAATACATCGGAAAATTAAATATTCACGAGCGAATGTTATGTTGTGGTTTCTCGCTTTGTGTTATGTGACAGTCGAGTTTGCTCACCACTTTATTTGAATAATCGTAAAACTGTGCGGCATTATCGCATAAATATACCAAATAGATATACTAAAAAATACTAAGATTCACCTAAATGTACATTTAGTATATTAATATACTACATTGTATAAAATATATAGTATTTTCAGAAATATACTGAAATATACCCAAATTTATATTTGGTATACTGATACTACATTAAAAATATGGTATATATCGTATTCGAAATTTGCTTTTACCAGATCAGTTATACTAGTATACCATACTTGTGCTATGCATGTTGTATTATCTGATGTATCGAAAAAATAATGAAATACATCCAAATGTATATTTGATAAACTGATGTATTCACACATTCAAAATATACTATAGCATTATTCCAGATTTTCAGAAGAAATACTGAAATGCACCCAAATGTATTTTTGGTATATTGATATACTACTACATTAAAAATATAGTATATCATTCAATACCAGCCATTCAACCAAAGCATTGAAATACTAACGGTAGCAGCTGTGTTTGATGTGCTCAAGAAAATACAGTACTCGTATACTTGATGGGCTCGTAAAAGCACAAATCAAATCATATGTTGGATTAAATTTTGCATTTGCACTTATCAATTCAGCTATATACCATACTTATGCTATGGTATGTTGACATATTGCACATACGTAACGTTGACAAGCAGAGAGCAGAGGGCAGAGCGCCTTCATCTTCCGTTGATTGGCAAACATGTTGACAACATGCCGCTGTCACAACCATTGGCAAAGACCAATGCCCAGTTATTAGCTGACTTTGGCTTTACTTTATCACCCCTCCAACCCCCTCCTCCCATTGTGCACGCCCTCCTTTATCTCTGTCCTCTCTCTCTCTCTCTCTCTCTCTGAGTGTAATTCAACTTTGGCATCACAAAAAAGCAAAACAAATGGCCATTTTATGGGCAGGCCATCAACCACAAACTATGCTGGCCCAAGCACAAACATAACCATTCATGTATGTACATATATATGTGTCCATGTGTGTGTGTCTGTGTGTGTGTGTTGGGTGACTGTTGGGCCCTTGCCATGTACTATTTGTAGACGCCGCCATCGTTTTGCTGTTTGCTGTTGGCAAAAGTTCTAATTTTTCAAACCACAAAATAAAAAACACATTTCTTATTACAAATCGAGCGACTGGTGTGCCAAAAAAAAAAAAATACTATGCTACAATTCTCTCACTACGTTTTCCCCACTCCCTCTCTCAACCCTTCCACCTTTTCTCAATTGTGATTGTTATGTGTGTGTAGCTGGGATTTATTCCGAGATTTAAAACATTGATCAGAGCCTCTGGAAAGGTTAAACATTAAATAAAATTTAATTAATTCAGCTGCCCTTTCGCATTAACTTTAAAACAAGCTTCAGAAATTATTAATATTAATAAAAATATGTTTAAGGGTAAGTTATTCTATATAATATTTACGAACTTTTCTACATTATTTCCTAATATCTAGAGCCTTAACAAAATCACTTTGACTTTTTGAGTATAAAGCCAACGATTTTGACAAGATTCCCTTCTTGCTCGTTATTTTCATTTTATGTTATATAATGTTGTTTTTTTTTTTCGTGCTTTCATTTCATAAGTGAAATGGGCGAACGAACTCAAACTCGAACTCGAACCAACTGACGCACTTATTTTGCGCTTTGAATCCAATCACGTACCAATTTTCCAAATTTAACCTTTTTGAGCCCGGCTCGGTTCGGCGGTTGGGCAGCAATTGGCAGCAATTGAACTTCGGCAACGAGCTTCAGCCTGCGGGATAAAGGGGGGCACCACACACACACACACAGGTTTTGAGGCCTGTGGTGTCTGTGGACTGTACTCAACTTTGCTCTGCGCTGCGCTGTGTTGCCAATAAAAACCATTTGCCAGAGTAAAATTTATATGGCCGCGTCAATAAAAAGGGGGGGAGAAAAAAGAAAAGATATGAAAGAGCGAGAATGACGGAAAGAAAGAGAATCGGCCAAATGATATTCGTGGTGTGTGTGTGTATGTGTGTAGCAAGGGTAAAGCGTTCTTTGAACCGTTTCAATTGACCAGCAGCCTCTTTTCCACCTCCAGCACCTGCGTCGCACTTGCCACAGCAATCAAGGACCCATCGATGGATGTGGCCAAAGAACTTCCTCTCTCTCTCTCTCTCTCTCACTTGGATCTGCAGTCGAATTCAGAACAATTTCTAGAGACTGCACTTTGTTGCCCGGCCTTTTATTTTTTCTGTGTTTTTTTTTTCGTATTAATTTCAAGAGCTGCGTTATTTGAGCGGCCGCACGAATTTGGCCTCAACATACCAGCTTTTCAGTTGTTGACCCGCCAGCCCCAAGTCCGGCTCTTGGTCTGTCCTCTGTCCTCTGTTGTCTGTCGACTGTCGACTGTCGGTTGTTGGCCCTCTTAGCCATGCTTGCGTTTGAGCCCTTTTCGCATCGTAAGTTGCCTTGTGCCCTGTCTGTTTTGCGCCGTTCAATGCCTGTAAGCGACACCATAAAATATTGAACGTGTTGAGCACACACACACATACTCACACACTCACTTACTCACTCTATGCGCACTCATTCACTCACTGACTCACTGACCTCGCCAAACTTTGACCCCATCGATAGGCACACATTCGCCTCTTCTCTTCGCACTCTGTTTCGCACTCTGTCTGCACAAATGTTTTTTCTCACTTAGCCAAGAGCGCGCGTTCGCCACTTTTGGCTTTTGTTGCCAATGTTCAAGTACTTCGCTTCCTCGCTTCCATTCCTCCCGTTCGCCGTCTTCATTTTTGGCCATCCTTTTGAGATGATCCCCGCCCCAAATGTGCACTGTGTGCTATCCAAGCTGATGCTTCATATTTTTCCTTCCTTCTTCTATTTTTTTTTTTTTTTTTTTTTGCGTGTTATTTTCGCTGGCAGCACGCGCATTACATTACATTACATGGCCGTACTCAGGTCGCTTTGGGTCTAGAAACATGTCCATGTCCTTGTCCATAGCCATGTCCATGTCTGACTCCGACGATGCCTTGAAGTTTCTCTCCGGCCGTAGCTCGATATTTTCTTATAACACTTAATTCCCATTTCATGTATGTTCTTTGTGGCAGCAGCAGCAGCCTGCGAGTGTGTTGAACAACTACTCATTGGTCTGATTGATGAAGCTACTTATGCAAGACAACGAAAACGAATGCGAATGCGAATGCGAATGCGAATACGGACTCGTCGTAGTCACATTCACTTCAGCATGTAAGTGAAATGGTAAGTGTTAATGGGGCGACTTTCATTTTGTCTTTCAATTGCCATAAATATCGAGTATACGCATAGTGTGTGCCGTTAATCCAGTTTTAATTAGGCCCAAATAAAGCAGCTGTTTCGCTTGAATAACTTTCAACTATGATGTGGATATTCTTTTATTATGCTTACATTAAGTCTTAACACATTTCTTGTGTTTATAGTATTTATCAGCAACATAAAGAGCAAATCCGTTGTATAAGAAGTTAAAATATTGCGCTTACAGTGTTTCCTTTTCTGCCTAAAATAACTTCACAAATATAGCTAATAAATATATAAAAATAATAACTACGAATTGAACGTTTTTTCAATAAAAGAAAAACAGTGCGATATTCATCATAAAATATACCACAAAAATATTCAAATATACTAAATAACGCAACCTATTTTCAATAAAGGCAAAAAAACAGTATTAGTCTTGAAATAAAATATACCGAAATCATATATACTGAAAGAATACTGAAATATACTAAATGACATTACATATTTTAATAAAAACTCGGTATTACTCTTAAAATATACTGGAAAAATGCTGAAATATAATGGATGACGTTGTATATGTTTAATAAAAACTCGGTATTACTCTTAAAATATACCGAAATTAAATACTAAAAATACTCAAATATACTAAATAGTAAAATATACTGATATACTTGATTTGCTGTTATAATTATATAGTTTTATATTCTCATAGTGAAGCATCCACTTGCAGTGCTTCCAAAAGATGCTTCAAATTATTCGTATTCTAACTTTAGAATGAACTTCTTTAACACAAATAATAATTAAGAATGTTGGAAAATTTTGTTACATAAATTAATATTCATCCCAGTATTTTTTCTTCAAGAGCAGCGCTGATTAAAAGAAAAACATTAAAGCATTTCACTTTCAATAGTCCTGAAAAAAAAAGATTTCCAATTATCTTGAAGGTAAAAGTTGTTCTGGCCACGTTTCTCATTGTGGAAAGAACTTCTAAAACACATTTAATAATTAAATAATAATATAGATTATATATAATTATATTTTTACTTTTTCGTATCGTATTCACAGTATTCATTAGCAAAGCAGCTCTGCTGCTCTGGAAAGAAGTTTAAGCAATTCACTTATAGTATTCATGGGCAGTAAACACCGATGTTTACCTCAACTCGCATTACTTACTCTTTCCTTTTCTCGCCTGCTCCCTCTGTGTCTCTCTCTCTCTCTTTCTGTTGCAACTGCTTAACCTTCTCGCATTCATTTGTTCTTTATGGATACTCATTTCGATTGCCTTCGGAACCTTGGCATGGGCGTGTGTCTGGCTACATTTTCGGCTACAAATTGGTGCCATCTGTTCGACATTTAATGCCTTTGTGCTCAGCTGTCTGCCCGCTCGATTCAGCGTTTATTTTGTGTGTGTTCTTCTTCTTCTTAGTACGTATTTTTTCGTATTTTTTTTTTAATGCAGTCGCTGCATAATTTGAGCACGCGTAAGTCGCCTGCATTATCCGGGCTATAAATCGACTGGAGGCACTCTCTGGCTCCGGTATGCGGTCAAGCAGTTAATTTTATCCCAGGCAGCTCAATTTGCACACGATTTGCTGCCGCTGCCGCTGCTGCTGATGCTGCTGCTGTTCATCCCAGTTGACCAAATGGACTGGGGTTGGTTAAATTGGACTAGTGGCAAGCAGCCAATCGCACCGTGCACCTGAACTTGCCACAGCAAGTGCTGCTGCTGGCCACTCTTGAGTGGCATTCAAATTACGTTTCATTACGTTTATTGATACGCAGCCACGCCCATCACACGAAACTCTGTCTAACCTTTTCTCCACATATATATGTACATACATGCATAGATATGGCGAGGGCTTTTTTGTTTTCTTTTTTATTGTGGCACTACGCTGTCGGCTTTGTAGATGCCCAAAAGTTTTGAATTCAATTTGTTTGCCAACGGGCAATCTGCCAAACCGAAACCGAAACCGAACGCTCGATTCGTCGATTCGTATTTTTGCCGCTTAGTATTTGCCTTGGGCTGTCGCTATTCCGAAAGTTATTGATTTAATTCGTGTCTGGGGAATGCTTAATCAAAAAATATACCCGCCTGCCAATTTGTCAGCCTCGAAATGTGAATATGTGTGTGTGTGTGTGTGTGTGTGTGTGTGTGTGTGTGTGTGTGTGTGCGTCTCGCTGCTCCTCGTTACAATATTTTCTGATAGTTTTTCCAGCTACTTTCTGCTGCCTTTCCGTTGTTACTTTTGCCACTCAGCCACCTCTGAGCCTTCATCTTGTGCGCTTTTCCTTAATGCTGCCATAGTATCGATTGGCCCATAATTTCCCCATGGCTACTTTGGCCACGCCTCAGCTGTCAATTGCCCGTCACTTACTTCGTCAGCCAGTGACTGGATACATTTATATTTTATACTTTATGCAATCGCATTCTCAATTCATTTCGAGCTACTGCAAGTACAGAAAAGTTCTCATAATTCATATAAATAAACCAAACACAAACCTTGAACCATGTTCGTGAGTGTTGCAATCAATTAGAGATTAGATTTAACATAGCTCAATATAAATTCTTTGCAAATGATTGTTGAATCCTTTAAATGTAAATCATATTTTGTTTATCCTTCTTCTTTTTATACCCCCGAGACGATAAATTTGTGTTCGTCTATGGTATTTTTTATACTCTATGGTATATTTTTGATCAATATACCAAATATAGACTTCATTTCAGTATTTTAAGTATATTATTGTGGTATATTTACGAATAATAACGCATTTTGGTGCAACTAATATTGACTTTATTTCAGTATAATAATTCGGTATATTTTATGAATAATATACTATTTCAATATATTATTTAGGTATATTCTAAAAATAACACCTCATATCGATATACCAAATATTGACCTCATATCAGTATTTTTCAGCATATTTAATACCGAATATAGACTTCATTTCAGTATTTTAAGTATATTATTGTGGTATATTTACGAATAATAACGCATTTTGGTGCAACTAATATTGACTTTATTTCAGTATAATAATTCGGTATATTTTATGAATAATATACTATTTCAATATATTATTTAGGTATATTCTAAAAATAACACCTCATATCGATATACCAAATATTGACCTCATATCAGTATTTTTCAGCATATTTAATACCAAATATAGACTTAATTTCAGTATTTTTTTAGTATATTTATTGTATATATTTAAGACAAATTTGGAATTTTGCTCTTATAGAATCTAGCGGGCCTCTCAAATTTAAGACTGTAGCTTTTTTACCTGTTTTTCTTTTTTTGTGAAATAAACTGTTTCCACGTAGTGTCAACAGCTTGGAGCTCTTCAGAGTTTTTACCATCTTTTTTTAGATTATTTTAAATGGTTAACCCCTTTTTGGCACTAGAAAGCTTTACAGAATAATTGTAATGTCTCCTTGAAAGTTAGGTTAAAATATCGTCGTGTGTACGTACATAAAAACCAAGTTCCGTTTTCAAGTGCCACACATAAAATGGAGTGTGAAAATGCGAGAGAAAAGCGAGAGCATACATGGACAGACAAGCACACACTAATAGCAACAGCAGAGCTAATAGCAGACAGGTTGAGTGTGGGAAGTGTGTGTTGGGAGGGGAGTACTAGTGGACTAGTGTGAATAGAGGATGGAGGGCATGGATGATGGTCAGACAGTGGTCAGGTCAGTTCAGTTGAGTTGAGGTTTGGTGACAAAACGAAAATGCCATTGCGGTTTTTACTCAGCACTGCAAAGATTTTTACCACATGCAAGTAATTTAAAATTTATAGATTCAAATTTGGAAATGTTTTAAAAGTGGAGTGCAAAAAAATAAAGCTGTTGGCAAAGTGTTAAATGCCGTTGCCGAAACGATGCAAAGTTGTGGCTTTAAGGCCACATTTGGAGAAGCACTTTGGAGCAGCAGCGTACGTTTAATGGAGTGCCTAATGGCATGAGAATGCTTTCAACAGCATGGGCCAAAATCCCAGCAGAGTAAAGCCAGCTGGGTAAGCCAGCTGATGAATACAAATAGTTTAGCTAGTTAAGGTTCCAACTTAAGTTATAAATTGTGTGTAAAACCAAGACCGAACATTCTGTTAACAACTGTGAACCATATTGAGGAATATGCTTGTGAATACTTCAAATTACAAATGGTTAAAGCATTGAAGGCACCTTTTTCAATGAAGCTTGAAGACAGCAGAATAAAGTAGACAAAAACAATTGTGACAGCTACAGTCGAGTATCTGATACCCTCTACCCTCTATTTTTAATTAAAATAAAACTGTGTGAAATTAGTATTAAAATATACTAAATTAAAATACCACAAAAATACTAAAATACGTCACAGGCTATATTTTATATATTAATACATTTTTAAGTTAAAAGTACGTCATTAATTAAAATACTAAAAAAAATTCTAAAACTCACCGAAGACTGTATTTGGTATATTAATATACTATTACGTTTAAAATATACGAGGTTTTCATCGAAAGCATCTAAGATTCGACTGCAGCAACAAATGAAGCTTTAAGCTTAAGATTGACATAAATTGAATACATCCCAAGTCTCAGCTTGTTGCTATACTCTATATTTGGTATTTGAATTTGCTTTTACGATTAAAATATACCAGAGAGTACAAAATATACCAGTTTATCAACGAAAGCAACTAAGACCCGACTGAAGCTTTAAGTTGTCTTCAATAGTTGAAGATTGACATAATTTAAAGACATCCCGAGAAAGTAATCCAAATAATCTGTGTTTAGTAATACTGAAAGCTCTAATTTGAATTTCAATCGGCCTACAATATTCAAGAAATAAATAATATGGGAACAGTCGCATCTAGTCATATAATAATGGCGCCTAAAATATACCAAAATAGAATACAAAATATACCAATTACTCAACGCAAGTAACAAAAACCCGACTCAAGCTTAATGCTTTCTTCAGTAGTTGAAGATTGGCATAATTTAAAGACATCCCAAGAAAGTAATTCAAATAATCTGTGTTTAGTAATACTGAAAGCTCTAATTTGAACTTCAATCAGCCTACGATATTCAAGAAATAAATGATGTGGTAACAGTCTCAGCTAGTTGCGTCATTAAAGCCCCTTAACTAAAGGCTGAGCTCAGCTAATTGAGATTAATTGTAAGGGCTGTTGCTGCTGCTGTGAAAGAAGCTCGCCTACTGAAACCTAGTTTTTCATTTGATTTGCTGTCGCTGTTGGAAATCTCATCAACTGTAGTATTGCAGCGCTAGAATACTTGAAATTGTTACGTTTACCCTGACAAAACAAAATGCAGAGGATCTCAGCTTTGCCTGGCAACAGCCACTCGAAACTGCCAGCGAACTGAGCAAGCAGGGATAAACAACAACAGCAACGGCATCACTTCAAAGCTGCAATGGAAGTGTTGCCAGTAACAATAGTGAGTAACAACGAGAACGAGAAAGAGGAGAGGAGCGAAGATGAAGACGGAGGCGGAGACGGAGAGGCAGGACGATGTTGACGGCTCTTGAAGCTCCAGTGCTGGGGCGACCAACGAACTTTCAACGCAAAAGGTGCAAAATAAGAATAGCCAACAACAAATAAAACGGAAAATGCTGCGACAACAGCAACAACAACAACTTACAGGTAACAAGAAGCAGCGAAAACAACAACAACAACAAAAGGCAACCAGAGCTGTGGCTGTGGCAGTGGCACAAACTTTTGAATAATTTATCTGGCGCTGAAAGGACGTTTTCATTAAAATTCGCCAACGTATTTAAAGTGCGAGATAACTCCCAAAGAGACGATTATTCAAGTGAGTTCATTTGCCTGCTAGGAATGCAAAATGCGATGGCTACAACTGTATACAGTTATCCTCGACTCTTCACTCTCTGCCACTCTTCTCCTCCACTCCCTTTCCCTTTGCATCTGTGTATGTGTGTTTGGGGCAAATGACAACAGCTCTGTATCAAGTACACAAAAATGTTTCGAGGCATGCAATTTTCGAAACGTTCTTTTTACACTCTATACCCAAAAGGGTAAAAACGTGTTGGCCATCTCGTGCCACATTGCGAGGCATCTCCAATTCTCACTCTCTCTCTCTCTCTCTCTCTCTCTCTCTCTCTCTCTCTGCAACTCCAACTCGTCGCGACTCGGCAGCTCATGCATGGACTTAAGTTATTAAATTTAATAACTGATAACGGATAACCCTAAAACGATAAGTTGCCCTTTTTATTGACTGTGACATTTTGTGCTACGCAAAACGAAACGAACGAAAAAAAAACCGACAACAACAACAACAACAACAAATAAATGCCAATTTTTCTGGGTCACCATTTTATAGGTGGTAAAGAATGCTGTAAAGTTTTTATATAATACGAAATTGGGTATTGAGCACGACAACATTTTATGGCTTATGCTTGCTATGTTTTTCAACTCATCCCCTCCCCCGACTCCTCTCCACATCGCTTTCTATAGTAATTACTCACTTGCCAGAGCATGTTGTTCAATTCCCTTAAATGCTGTCCAAAATACGAAATGTAAATTCATTTTGCGCCCAACACAAAAATAAAATAAGACCATCGTTAAGAGTTTGCAAATAATTTTCAAATATTAATGCCAAAAATCAGTTTCAGTTTAGCTTGAAATGAAAAGGATAACTAAATGTCGTGCAACGTTATATGGAGGATTTTATTTTACCATTTTTAGTGTTGGTCACAAAATTTTATATGTCATGGACTTACTAAACTATGCACAAAATGGTTTACTTTTTAAAGGAAAGTAAATGTGTTGCTAAAATTTTGTTACATTTTAATTTAATTTGATTTTTTTTGTTGACCCTTTCTTGATATTCTCATTTCATGTGCAGCCCACATTCCCTTTTATAATTGAGCAGAATTTTCCTTGTTTGACAATTTTGTTGGAGTTTTTGCAACTCCAACAACAACAACAACAACAACAACAAGAACAACAAACGGCAAAAAAAAAAAAAGCTGGGATGAGATGCAGAATATTATTTGTATATTCCACATGTTTGTTATTGTAACGCCTCTTTATATGTCCAGCAATATATTTTCGTTCACTTGTAATGCGCTTTTTGTGTTTTTTCTTCTCCATCCACATCACGCACTTGTTATTCCAGCATTTCATTTGTTATTTTTAACGTGAAGCAACTTTTATACAACTGTTTTTTGCGTTAATTTCGTTATTTAATTTACATATTCACAGTCGTATGTACGTGTGTAAGTAATTCCCGCTTAGCAAACTCTCGAGTTGCTTTTTATGATATTCAATTAATAATCAAAATAAACTCCAACTGCTCAATGGGTTACACAAATTATTGTTTGTATTAATTAATAATCAGTTCGCTATTCAGACAATGTTTTCAATACAAATATACTGCACTGATATCAATGATACTGGCGCATATTCGCAGTATATTTGGTGAATGAAGTATATTTTATATATGAATTATATGCAGTATATTTTATGTATGAAGTGTGGCATACTTGGTATACGACGTATGTATGCAAGTGTTTGAGGTATATTTAGTATACGAAATATACAAAATATATAAAGTATACGTAGTAGGCATCAAGTATTTACAGTATATTTAGTATATGAAGTATACAAAAGTATACTTAGTATATGGAGCGTATAAAGTACACGAAGTGTATAAAGTACAATACATTTGGAGAATGGAATATATGCAGTATGTTTTATATATAATATATAGTATATGAAGTACATTTTATGTATTAAGTGTAGCATATTTAGTATACGATGTATATCAAAAGTATGAAGTATTTGCAGTATAGTTAGTATATTAAATATACAACTGTATATCAGAAGTATATTTAATGCATGTACATAGTATATGTATGAATATATAAAGTCCACTCAGTATAAGTGATACATATGTACATATGTATGTTTATAAAGGATACACAGTATATTTATTATATAAAGTAAGCGAAGTGCATAAATTATATGAAATATATTCGATATATGAAGTATATATGCAGTATATATGGAGCATACTTAGTATACGACGTTTTCATGGTATATTTAGGGTATTTACAGTACATTTAGTATATGAAATATACTAAATGTATTAAGTATAGGTAATATATTTAATGCATGTCCATAGTGCACACTCAATACATGATATATAGGCAGTATATTTGGTATATAAAGTACACGCAGTACATTTAATAAACGTAGTACACGTAGTATATTTTGTACTTAAAGTATATTTGCAATATATTTAGTATATGAAGTGTCCGCAGTATTAGTGGTTGTTAATTTTAGCAAACGAAGTGTATAAAATATATGCAGCATATTAGATGAACAAAGTAGTATACAAATTATATTTTAAGTATGAACTAAACGCAGTATTAGTGGTATATGAAGTATTCATAGTATATTTTGAATATTAAATATAAATGATATATTTTTATATTAAGGGAATGAAGAATTCGCATTATATTTAGTACAGAAATTATACGCAGTATATTTGGCGAATGAAACATTTGTAGTATATTTAATAAATAAAGAATAGATAATACATAAAAAGTATGAAATATATGAAGTATATATAGTATATTTAGGATATGAAGTATATTAAATGTATGCTGTGTTCAGGTTACGTAATAAGATTTTGAAAAGTATTTCAAAGTTAAAAAATCATGTAAATTTTCCATTATTATGGTTATTATGACTAGCTTCTCTGGAACAAAAATAAAATACAACAAAGGGGGCGTCTACGTCATGGTCGCTGCTATCACTGCAGATCTGCCGTTACTCATTCACACTCGCCTGTCAACTGGCAATGAACGTGAAATAAATTGTAACTCTAGTGCAGATCGAGTGGACACTTTAAGAGCCAAAAGATGCATAATTTAGTTAATTCGTTCCATTTTTCTTGCTGCTTCTCTTGTTATTCTTGTTGATATTTTTATTGCTGATTTTTATTTTGTCTCTTCGTTTTATGCTGTGTGTGTTGTATTCTTTGTTTTGCTTGTTGCAAGCTGAAATATGGCGCATTCGCAACGCTGCCATTTGCTGCGTATCTCTCGTAAATATCGCGTATACGCCGTGTAACTCCAGCTATGAGCGGATGCTACACCAAGAGCTGCTGTTGTTGTTAGTTCTGTTGTGTTATATTCAGTACTGTGTGAATTACTGTGTGTGTGTGTGTGTGTGTTGTGTTACCGTTTGGCTACAAAAATGCATATCCAGGCAGGCGAGCACCGAGGCAGAGAGTGAGCAATTTCTTTGGTGTTGCTTTGGTATTGCGACGCGTCGTTTCATCGCGCAATTTCCGCACAAGTGTTGGCAATATAAAAATAGCGACAAAATATAAAAGTAATTTATGTGCGCTTTTTCCATATCATTTCTATATACATACATATTTATACAGTTATACACAAACACACACAGCATATCCGTGAGCTGGGTTTGTTTGCAAGCTTTGGGGGGTACTTTATAAAAATGCATTCAAAATTGCTGTTGAAAATATATAAAAAATGCATGCTGATGCGCTCGTTTGTATGCAGAATTTGCATTTAATTTATTAATATAAATATTTTTAAGCACAGCGACAGAATTCTGTGCGCCAACTCAGCTGCGCTGACTACACACTAAATTTTCGACCGCAATTCATCAATTATGTATATGTTTAAAATACATTTTACCACCTGAGCGTTTAATATGCCGTTAGCACAATCACACGTATGTGCGTGAGTGTGTGTGTATGTGTGTGTGTGTGTGTGTGTGTGAGGATGGAGGCGAAGATTGACTGTTTTTGGCAAATGGCAAATATCCGCTGTACGACCATAAATATTTAATTGATGGACGGAATACAATAAGCGACAACAATTTCAAATTTGATTAACCAATTTCCAATTTTGATGGCCACCAAAACTGCCAAATTCAATGGCCCAATTTATCCATTAATGTGCACCAATCAACGTTAATTACATAATTATGTGGTTAACCGCACACCGCACACACGCACACATGCACATCAAATGTTACAGTCACTAAAAGTCACTTGTCCGTACCACATTTTTGTTTTAAATTTCAAGTGCGTTCAACACTGCTAAATTATTTATTTATCACAATATTTTCTATTTGGTGAGCTCACCAAAACAAATAACAATTTGAAATATTTCTATAATATTTCCGCGCATTATTTATTTATTTATTGATTTTTGTGATTTGTTTCTAGTTCATCAAACATTAACTTGTCGGTTTTAAGTTTTTTTTTGCCCCAATCTTTACAGGTTTGCGTAAAATATACATATCTTCGAAAAAAAAAACAATTTATACTCGCTACTCGCAAAGTAGAAAGGCATTATCACCTGTAACAAGCAGAAGGAGTCACCTTCGGACCCAAAAATATATATATGTTAAAAAATCGAGGCAATATATGTTTGCCAAGTTCGTCTGCTGCAGACGGGTTTTATCTTCATACTTTGGTTAACAATTTGGTATAGTTTACACTTTGTGGTATATTTAAAATGTATTAGATTCCGATATAACAAGTATAGACTACGGTATACTCTTGTATTTTTTCATTATATTAATTGGTATGTTTTAGGAAAAATACTGTATAGTATACATTGAATGTTGTAGTACATCAATATACCAAATGTAGCCTTCTGCGAATTTTAGTATTTTTATAACAATCATTTGGCATATTTTTGGAATAATATTTTATGGAAAATTTTAAATCTTATTGTATATCGATATTTTAAATTTAGCCTTCGGTATATTTTTCTGGTACTTCGGTATATTTCAGTATATTTCAGAAATAATTATGTATGGTATAATGTGAATGTTGTAGTATATTTATATATAAGGTATAGTCATATTTATATTTTATTATTTTTAGTATATTAATTTGGTATATTTTTGAAATAATTCTATATGTGAATGTTATAATATGTTATATTTATATACCCAGTATAATGGAAAATATATTTCAATATTTTTTTTAGATTAATTTGGTGTATTTAAGGAATAATACCGCAATGTTTTCCTTTAATTGTTGTTATTCCAAATCACTTGACTGTAGCTTTTCTACTTTTACTTTTTATGAGAAATAGAAATAATTTGCAAAAACAATAGACCGCTTCGAGTCCCAAGTGAAGCAAATCAACATTATGTTACAAACCGTGTGATTAATCATACACACGATTACTTACATAAGAAGGGACTGTGATTTATCGTGCTGTAAAAAGTGTTGTAGTTATTTCGGTGGTGTTCAGTGAGGCATATGTATATTTTGGCTACTATAATTCTCATAACTTATCAGGTATGCTGAGTCTCAACGGAGATAGCGAATGAGGCAGCAACGATTTAAAAGTTAACAAATAAAATTATGCAAAACGCAAAAGGTGCACAACAGAAATTTGTACGACAAACTACACACAAAATAAATAAAATAATAAAGAATAGAGAAGGATAACAACGGCAGTGGCCCAACAACAACAACAACAACTACGACAACAAGAACATCAACAACAATCTGAATAATAAGAACAATAATGCAAAACACAAAAAATGTTCAACAAGCAGCGGCAGCATAACATGATGAACAAATGGGAGAAATATGAAAACACCACAGTTTATAATGTACGAAAACTGTTGTCAGAGTGTAAAAATGTCTATTTACATAGTCATGCATCATGCACACACACACACACACATACACACACACAAAGAGCTAAGAGAGTGAAAGGGAATAAGAGCGGTGGAAACGTTTAGATTTGCGCACACGTGTAGAAAAATTAAAATATCTACGTATACCCGTGTGTGTGTGTGTGTGTGAGCAAAAGTTCATAAATTTGCAACGCGACACTCGCAGCCCAGAGAACGAGACACAGATTGCGGCAAAACTATTTGCAAAATAAAGTGCAGCCCGCTCGAGTACGAGATCCAAACTACCAAACTACCAGCCAGCTAGCCAGCTAGCCATCCAGCTAGCTGATTGCTGGGGAAGGGCAGGCCAGTGTAAATGCAAATAAATCCCTAACGTAAACTCCCCAAAAAGTATGCAACACTAAATAACAGCAGAGCTCGGCAAAGCACGAGCTGGGGCTCAGGCACGGACACGGACACAGCCGTTAGTCGTAACTGCCTCAGTTTGAAGCACGTCCCACAGACGTCGCCGCCTCTCTCTCTCTCTCTCTCTCTCTCTCTCTCTCTCTCTCTGTCTCTATATCTGTGCAGCGTTTCATGGCTCGTTTGCTTGTTAAAAGATAACTGTAACTGCACTCACACACACACACACACATGCAAAATATGCCCACAGCCGGACAGGTGACCCCAACGAGCCCAAAAAAAAAACTACAAACTAAAATAATAACAAACGAAAAAAAATGGCGTAAATAAAAATGTAACAAAAAAATATAAACGTTAATTTAATGACTGTGAAAATCGCATTCATCGCATCAATATCACGCATGCAAGTTTAGTCCCTGACTCTTGAATTCCCATTGCAGTCCCTTCGAAGCGGAAGCAACAGCAACAACAACAGCAAATCAAATCAAGAAAACTAAGTGAAACACGAGCCGAGGCCGAGTGTCGACCGGAAGTCGCATAATTTGCAAAGCGGAAACGACTGATTTGATTGTATTTAGCTGCAATGCAATGCCTGCTGTTTGCTGTTTGCTGTCTGCTTAATGAGCAACTTTTAACTTGCAATTAGCAGTTGAGGCAGTTCTACCAACCAAAATCCAGTTGGCCGGCTTGTGGTTTTTTTTTCACATTTCACTTCCATTATTCATATAAAAGTGTTCAACAACAACAAAAACTCCGCTAACTTTTTAATACGCAGCAACTGTTTTTAAAGCCCGAGCCTTTTTTCCGGCGTCGTTCATTTGGTATTTTGGGAGCGTTACAAAAAGGCAGAGAGAGAGGGAGAGAGGGAGCGAGATAGAGAAGGAAAGGGAAAGACAGTTGAGTCTTCATTCAGAATACGCTTTAGTAAATAAATTTATTAAACTTTTATAATGAAAAACAAAATTATTTGTATTAGCAACTCAACTAAAAACGAACTTTAAGTTCAAAAATTATTTCATACTCATTTCAACAAGGGTCGAAGAATATTATAACTATGGCGCTCCAGCAATATGTGATAGGCAGAAGGAGTTATCTTCGACCCCATAAAGTATATATATTTCTGATCAGTGTCGAAGGAAGAGATGATATAGCCAGGTTCACATGATGCAGTCGGGTCTCATCTACTTTGTTTGGCAATCCGGTATATTTTCCACTTTTTGGTATATTTACACTTTAGTAGTATATTAATATACCAAATATAATATTCGACTTATTTTAGTATATTTCAATTTATTAATTTGGTATATTTTTTTAATTGATAGTATAGTGTATATTTGGTATGTTTCAGTATATCAACAAACCAAATATATCCTTCGGTATTTTGGTATATTTAATGGATAATACTGTTGTACCTTATCGATATACCGAATAGAGCCTTCGGTATATTTTATATTTTTAGTACATTCATTTGGTATATTTAAGGAATACAACTTTATGGTATAACTTTAAATGGTGTAGTATATGGATATACCAAATGTATTAACAAAGGTTAAACTTTTATAATATTGTAAAAATGGAATTATTTTTATTGTCATCTCCAGTAAAAACAAATTTTAAATTCTAAAAATATTTCATGCGCATTTCAAGATCTTTTTATGGTTGATATTAAATTAATCAAAAATGCACATCGCGTCTTTAATCTCACGAACTTGCCCAATAATTTTCGTTGTAAAACGTATCCGTTGTGACCTCCCAGAAGTGTAGCTTAGCACTCTATCTTTTAATGAGATAAATTAACAAAGTAATCTGACTTTTATATGCTGTTTGTGTGCAGATATCACAAAGCTAGACTTTGTATGCGTGCGGTGTGAAGTTGTTGAAACATATTGTCAGTCTCTCTCTCTCTCTCTCTCTGTACGTGTGTGGGTGTATGTTTGTATCTAATATTCCATTTCTCAGGCAGCTTTATCTACACAGATTTTCACTTTATGTTCTGATCCTGTTGACTGACTGGAAGTTAATGTAAAATTTGCCAACTTTTGTCGAGCGGAGCAGGCAGCAAGCACATTTTATGGGCACAGGATACAACAAACCTTTGACAAGCATGGCAGTCATAACTTTTAATGCGCTTGTTTAGCTGTCATGTGGCACGCCTTCTATCTACTATACAAAAATGCCCTCACTTCCCCTCACAATAACAGAGAAAAAAAACAAGAATGAGAACAAGAACAAGAACAAAAATGAATTAATGCCCAAGCAAGCGACATTTGCAGCTTTAGAGTTTGCCACAAATGAAACTTTTGTTGCTGTTTGCCGTTGTTTGTTTGATGCTTTTCAATGGCAGATTTCCTGCTTCCGGAGCGCCGAAAACTTTGCTACCTTCATTTTTATTTTTATTTTTGTTTTTGTTCTTTTTTCTGGTTGGTCCTATTCTATGCAGATATTAAAATGGTATAAAATTGGACAAATGCAGAGGCCCCCACAAACAGCGAAAACAAAACAGAAAAACGTTTCGGCCAACAGCATCAACAACAACAACAACAACGATGACGGCGACGTCGAGCTAATTAAAATCATTTCATAAATTTGCCATTCCTTTGGGTACACAACAAGCAAAGTGCCCAAAAGTGGCCGACAAACAAGTCGCAGCAGCTACAGCAGCCAGGACGTCCAAGGACGAACTGCTGATGGGGTAGAGGGGTGCGGGGTGCGGGGTGCTGGGTCACCGGATGGACGTTGAGCCCTGCGGCCGGGCCGCGACACGTGCAATGGGCGCGTCAAATAGGAATTCATTAACAAAACGTTACACAAAATTTTAATTAAATATTAAAACATAAAACTTGTGCGCAATATAATATTTTGCGTTCTGTTTTTGTTTTTGTTTTTGTTTTCGTTTTGCATTGTTGTTGTTATTGCTGTTGCTGTTGCTGTTGTCGTTGTCGTTGATGTTATTTTGGCGACAGTTTCGGACGCACGCTTACACACACACACACACAATCATATAATAGAAAATTATGTTCTATTTATGGCCGAAAAGCTCTTCATTAAAACCAGGCAACACACAACTTTCATTAAACTTTGCTCGCCGACCAAATTTTATTTTATTATTTTTCGCAAATTTATGCTTCTGATTATTGTCGTTGTTGCTTTTACTTTTGTTGTTGGCAATTGTCGATAATTTAATTAGTTGAATTTACGGCCAGCTGGTAGAGGGAAGCAACAAAGAAGTCACAGCTTCCTACTTCGTATACAGCGATTAGTGCAGCAACAAAAATTAAGCATACGACCCGAGTGCCCCACAGGAGTCGACAGCATAAAAACTTGAAAGCAGCAACAGCAACTGCATGGCCTCAGGTCTAACGACAAAACTGTGCACACACACACACACACGCATACATCGAGACACACACACACACACACACACACACAGACACATACACATATGCATATGCACGCTCCGTTTGCCTGCGGCATTTAATGTATCTTTAATTTCCCTAGAGGTTCGTGTCGCACACAATCAGATGAGGTGGCGACCTCCATGTGAGCATATTACAAGACTCGCCACAATGCTTGTCAGCTCAAAAGAAACACTTTGAATTACATTTGCCTACACTAACTTTATTTCGTGTGTATTTTTATTATCATATTCGAAATATGCAAGCAATAAAAGCTTTCAAACAATAAACGTAAATTATTAGTAATTCCGGGACAAATTTTTTAATTTTTTGTGAATCGTTTAAATATTTTTAATACAAAAAAAAATAAGTTGCAATCTTTTGTTTCCTTTATAATTGATAATTTTTTAATTATTTTTGTTTATGTGAAGAGTAATAATAAAATAAAATTGCAAAGATGAATTTTTAATTCTTATAAATTAAGAAAATTAAATATAATCCTATAAAATTTTAAGAAATTATATTTTAATTTTGTGTTATTATTAGTATCAGTATGTTTTTTATAACTTAAAAAACGTATCTTAAAAATATTTAATCTCATCGCTATTACTAGCATTTGGAATTTTTTCTATTGTTTTATATCATAAGTAAATGAAAAACTTAAGTTATTATAATAAAAAAATGCTTAAAAACTATCAGTAATTAAATAATAATACAAAAATAAATTCGTAAATAAAAAATGTTTTAAATTTATATGTAATCTTCATAATTATTGTTATTATTATTATCAATTGTCTTGTTTTATACAAAAGAATAATTACTGGATAAAGTTGTGTGAAAACAACTAAAAATACTTCGTTTTTTTAACATAAAAGAAATGTTTAAATCAAAAAAAAATTATAACATTTAGATTGTAAATGACGAAAAAGTATAAAAATAAATTCTTAAAAAATAAAAAGTAATTGCATTATATTTTGTGTATTCTTCATAATAAAAACATAATTCATTGAATTTATGGAAAAAAAGGAATATTATATTTTTAAATTTATGTATCTATTATTTATTGTCTTATGCTTCATGTAATTTATTACTTTTATCAATTGTTTTGTTTTATAGAAAATAAACAAATAAACATAATTTATTGAATTCATAAAGAAAAAGGAATAAATTTTAATATTTATATCATTTATTTTGTTGCAAAATAAAAGATCTTAAACAAAATTATTATACTTCTAAAGAATAGTAAAAACAAAATTCTCGAATATTATTTATTTTGTTAGCAAAAAACAAGATGATAACAAAGCAGTTGAACAGCGGTGTAAGCAACACTCTAGTGGTTGGCTTTCTGCTGTTTGCGAGAGTGTGTGTGCGTGTGTGTGTGTGTCTATATGTGTCATATACACTCCCACTTACTCAGAAACAATCACACATGAGTGCACCCGTCGTCTGTGCGTATACGTATTAACGCCCTCCCCCAACAACAGCAACAACAGCAAGAGCAACAAGAAGAACAAGAAGCCGAAATACAAATTGGAATTGAAATTGGAATTGGAATAGGTGCCTTTTGAGTATAGTCAGTCAGTCAGTTAGGAAGTGAAGAGAGCTCTTTCGTTTTGTGACTTGAGAGTCACGAGCCGAATGAATGCCCCAGACAATAATAATGACTTGTAGTTAATGCCGCTAAGCGTCGATGTTGCCCATTAGAAATGGCATGAAATGAAAATTGGAAGTGCTAACGAAATCGTGTGGTTTGCTCCAAATGACCATGATCGATGCGTGTTTCCAAGAACAGACAAATACTATACTATAATAGAGAGAGGAAAAAAAACAAAAATCCAAATAAATACAAAACCCTTTTATATACGCCTCAAGACTTGTTATCTTTCTCTCTCTCACTCTCTTTCTCCATCTTTCTCTCTCTTGCTGCGTGTTTGTTGTTTGTTTGTTTTCGGGAAACGGCTAATGATGCCGGTGGGACCGGCATTGGGATGCAATGCATCTAATTAACTTCGGTAAACTTTTGCCGGGGCTAAAATAGCACAAACTGCCAAGTTGAGTGCCGTTCAGCTCGCCGCCGCTGTCCTCCAATCGCCATTGAAAAATGTTTGCAATTTTCGTTTAGCTACGAGTACGAGTATGCTGCAGATTTTTCTTTACCTTCCATCTTTTTTAATACCCGCTACCCAATAAAGTTAAAGGGTATTATGACTTTGTGAGTGCAGGAATGTATGTAACAGGCAGAA